>NC_136065.1:986172192-986207192 GCF_964261635.1 Lissotriton helveticus | reverse complement strand
CTAGAGTAAATGGGGGCATGGATTCTGCCTCAGAAAATGTCACAAATGTACAGATGATGCAAACACAATAAAGAAAATGTCCTGAGGGTCATCTAATTTATGGACAGCACACGCTAACATGGCAGCGGGTATAAAGCAGGGTGACCGTCTTTGTAAATGCACATTTTCAAGCTGAAATTTGAAATTATCTTTGTGTTAATTAAGTAAAAACATCTAAGGATATCAGAACCACTATGGCCACATCAGTAGTAGAACATAGAGGCAAATATACCTCGCGTGGTTGTGTGGCAGACGAGTTAGGCCAATGTTTGCAAAATACATTTGATCAACTGCACTAAGTTGCTGGTCGCCCATAGTCACAGGGCAAGCTCTTGGGATAGTGATATCTATGTAATGCATGTTAGTATCTGGAACATTAACAGTCAAAAACAAAGCTCAGGCTCAGTCTCAGTAGATAGAAAGGGGTCTATTATAATGTCGGGCGGATCGCCACCGTCCATATGGTGATGGCGATCCGGCCGAAATTATTCCCCGCCCACCACCCATTTCCCCCCCACCATATTAGGATGACGAGGGGGACCCCGGCGGACGGAAAGCCTGTCCACCGGTTTTCCGCTGGTCACACAGGTGACCGGGTGGAAATGGGGCCCGATATGGTAGCGGTGTCTGCAAGACACCGCCGTCCATATCATAATACTGGCGGGACACAGCCTTTCCGTGGCGGCGAAAGGCATGCAGTGATTGCAGTTGGGGGCCAGCTGGGGGCCCCCAGGATGTTGGGGGTGTGGGGGGGCACATGGGGGGGCACATGGGGGTACCTATGGTACCTCACTGCATTGGCATGCAGAACATGTCAGGCACTGCGCGGTGCCTGTCACGTTGTGCATGCAAATGCACAACATGTCTATTTGACATTGTGGCGGGTGCTGAATACAGCACCGCCCACCACAGTGTTAAATATACAGGATGCGACTGCCATGGTGGCGGTCGCATCCTGATAAGCACAGTGGGACCGCCGCATCTCTTGCTGTCGGTCCTGTTACAGTGGCGTAATACACCCCATAGTAGTATATAGGAATGGAACACAAAAGAGGATTGTGAGAATACACAGATTTTCAGGTTTTTCCTGTTTTTGATAACCACTTGGCAATGACTGTATCATTACAGAATCTCTTCACTTGAAATAGAAATTGGTTCTTTCTCAGGTCTGTATGTTTTGGACACCAGATGCTGAGGAACATCTTTTCAGATTATTTTATGCACAGCCTAGGGTATTTACAAAATGTGTAATTGAGACGTATATGACAACAACGCCTAAAAGGCATCAGATGATGCAATTTGAAACTGATATAGTCGACATTGTAGAGCACCCAGTCAAGATGCCTAGTCAATAAAAATAACATCACTAAGTCTAAATGCCACTACTATATGAAATGCATTATAAAAGCCAGCAATGAAAGCAGTGTAGTCTTTAAAACTGTCAATTACTCCATTAGACTACCACTTACTCCCTGATTTTTACATTCAATACTGAAATCTAATGAAATTATTCAATAATGTATTCAGAAATTAAAACAATTGGCAGCCATTAACTGTATCAATGTCCACACGTAGAAGTCACATGTCCTATCCTGCAGTACTCCAGCTTGGTGCATTTACAGACCCTGACAATCCATCCTTACTTCCACAATAAAAACATAAAAAATGGCCACCTAAGATGATTAACTTCATCATGCCATCATGCCTCTGTCATTAAAATAGACTCTTCTCAAGTTCTCATATGTATCCCCAACATCAACAACATTCCCCAAGCACCAATCAAAATTCTCCTCAAAGAAACAAACCTCATCCATGATAAACTATTACCCTGCCAATCAATGTTTTTACCCCCTTAGCAGACACTTGCCTCATAGCTTCATGAATAACTTTAATAATTATCAGTAACATGAGGCCTGTTTGGTCTCCATCCACAATGCAGCTCAAATTGTCAATGTTCAGGTTATGACAACTATCCCCTGCATCCTAGAACTCCTCTAACTGTTTGTAGCACTAACCATCTTTGATTGCTTATTGCTTGAAACCCTTTCTATTGTGAGGGCAACAATAAAGCTGCCTGCAAATGGGTACCATCAGACTGGTAGCATTATCTTCAAAATGACTCCATGATTTTCACACTTCTCCTTCTCTTGTGGAATATTACAGGATTTAACATTGACCCTCATGCTATTCACAAACCTAGTGTAATGTATGCCCAACAAGGCATGTTAATAAACTAGTATGCCAACAATACTCAATTGTACATTAAGGTGTCACTAGCTAACAGCATTCATTGCCACGGTGCTCTCCAAGTTCAGATATCACTGTCTCCCTCAAACTCAATCCTATGAAAAAAGAAGGTGTTCTCATCCCAGCAACAGATCCAGACAAGGATCACCAATATGAATCTCAATGGCTTTTCACATTCCTTCTAAAGTCAATTACCGTGATTTCTAGTTAGTTATGTCTGTCCTTCAAAAATCATTTAGAGGCGAACTTTTCTGCCCCAAATCAACCTTTTAGTTAGAACTAAGCAACTTCTTAGAAACAGTCAAAAGTATTAATCCACTAAAATACATCCTATGTGCATGGTGAAATATGAACAGATCATACCACCCTAAAATAAATCTGTGAGTGTCCCCTGCATATAGACTGCTTAGATTGCACTGCAAATCTACAAAGCAATCTACATGAACAAGCCAGAATGACTTGCAAGCAACATCCACATCTCCAAAGGATCATATGCTTTATGCAGTGCTATATTGCAAAACCTAAATTCCCATAACTGCGGCATGGCCTTCCCCTTAGACTCACACTGTCTCCTTTCGTGGTACACTTAAAAAAAACTAAAAATACACGGATGTCCATCTTCTTTCACTTCTCAAACTAACTATCCACCCTTGCCCCTCCTTATCCATCCATGTGCTCTCACCATTTCCCTTAAATCTATTTTTTTTAAACCTGCATGCAACATATAACCATTCTTTCAAGAAATGTACTCCATTTGCAACCTGAAGCCTTCCGTAATCTCCATGATAGAAAAATACTTCAATAAATTTAAATAACCAAAAAATCGTAAACAGTTGACCTTATACCACTAACTCATTTTCATATAAGTCTATTCACTTTTCAAAGTCACAATGCCCGTCTTTTACAAATATATCTCTATACACATAAGGTATGTGTGACTGCATTTTCCAGTTGGATTCCATTTCAAAGGGATTTAGATTATCATCCTCCAAAAAAAAATACAAAAAGACATTGGCGAGGAAACATCAAAAAGTAATCAATATACACAGGGGTAATTGGTATTGCAACAGTGTAATTCGAACTTTTAAGTAATGGATAAAAGCATGAAAATATAACTAGAGCTCTTATTCCAAATAGCCCTTCTCATGCCCGAAAAAATTGTGCAGTATAATGCTAAGTTTAAATTTGGAATTGCGTTGTGACACATCACAAACTGGAATTTTTTAGATTGTTGTAAGATAGAAAAGTAGAACAAAGTTGAAAAGAGCTACAACCACTGTCAGACAAAAAGACTGAGTTGACTTAATGTGAGAATTGGAATCTACGCCTCATTTTCACTAGCTAAGATACATAAACAGTAGTATATAAATAATGTGTAGACAAAAGTAGTACAAATATTTTTGCAAACAACAATGAGTTCTATTCCAGTATTCTAGAAAATGAAGTTTGCAAACAATTACAGATATTACAGTAATGTATTCAACTTATACAACAAAACATGTTAAATACAATTTATTGTATCTTACGTTTTCTTCCTCTGGTATCCAGATACATACACTAATGTGGTTTTAATATCCTACAGCAGCAATAGCCAACAAATATGTGTCTCTAAGCATTCTTTTAATATATGTGATGGTATGCATTATACATGCTATCAACCATTTCATTAGATGGTGTCGTAGGTAGAATGACACACATTGTTAAGACAGTGTACATAGTGCCCATTTATATTTCACAAAAGTAGCATAGAAACAGCCAATGCGTTTCAACCACTGCCTTTGGAGTTCATCAGGGCGTGATCAATTGCCGTGTTGGTTTTGCCAGGAAATCACTAAAAAGTTGTCTCAAGCTGTGTAATTCACAGTTGCTGAAACGTCACTATGTCTTATTAGGACTTCATGTATCTAGGGCTGCTTGAAAATCCTAGTGCAGATATTTGACCAAAGCAAAGCCCAATTATCAATGAAATATGTTTTCATACTTCATCCATAAATGTTAAAAGCTAGGACATAAATACTTTATTATGAGAACTGTTGGCAGAGTTACCAGTTTTCAGAACTCACTGAAACCGGATTAAAGTATTACTAAATATTATCTTTTCCACAATGTATTGTAAATAATGGCACATTTGGACAAGACCAACCGATATCTAGAACTTTGGCAATGCCATACAACTATTTTGAAGCAGAGTGACCCTTTATTGTGTGGTGCTCCTAAGTTAGAAGCATTTATGTGGCACCTCCAAATTTTCTATCTGCTTTTATAGAAGTGTGCAGAAATGTAATGCTTTCTTTACATCTCACAGTTATATATGGGTGGTCTTCACCAAAAGAATGTCTTTGGTTAGAACTACCACCTGAATAACTAAAGTCAATTTGCACTCTACAGGGAATATGAAATGCTTAGCAGTTCAAGTTGTTTAAAATCCTGTGGGTATTGAAATTAATTTGAGATCCTCTAAGAAAAATCTACTACTACCCCCCCCACCCCATTTCCTTTTGAAGTCCAGAGGCAGGAAAATATATGGCTGTACAAGGACAAAAGCCTGGAACTATTTACCCACTCAATTGAGACTTACACAGATGGAGTCCATGTTTAAGAAAAAACTGAAAATTTGGATCTTCACAGTTCCAGATAGTCTGGCCCTATCCCTTATCTGACCATGGCGACATTAGAGACCACACTCCCTGACACTCAGTCTACCCATTTCCAGCGCCAAATTGCTCCATTGGAGTGAAAACCAGTGCTTTATAAATGTCATCATTCATTCATTCTAGAGACAACTGCCAAAACTCCACAAGAAGTTCCTATGTTTATAACATAGAAGGCACCGAGGCAGACGCAAAGTGGGAAAGCAAAATTTTGGATCAATAGAAGTGATAAATACAAGAGGTTTCTTCAAACATGCAGGTCTGTATGAAGGGGGGGTGGAGAAGACACAAAACACCTTATAAAAATAGCTTGTTCCATCTTCTCTTTTATAGCCAATCTAGTTTACTGGAAAAAATCACAAGAATGACAAATATGTGTAGTCAGTCAACTTAAAAAACAGTAAGTAAATCCATGGCTGTATAATGCACAACTGATAAGCCAGGGGCCACCTGAATTACTAGCTAAGACATCTAAAATATGTTTACTTATTCACAGAGTTCTGTAATGTGACAGTAGCACTTCACCCAGCATGCAGGAAATATTGTCTACCACCAGGGTCTTTAACTTCCAACACTGGCACAGTGTGGCACTGTGTTGCAGTAACAACCTATATTCCATCAGATATTGACTTTATTTAAAGTTTGGTGGACAGGGTATGCCGTCAAAAAATGGAGTATATCCCATCCACCATAGTAAAAAGGCCATAGGCTGTAATGAACTTGTAATATGACAGATAGGACATCCACCACTTTGTGACAGAGCATCCCGTCCACCAGTCTTTACATAAGGCCCATAAGTCTTCAAAAAGACTGAGCGCCTCCTTAGACTCTTTGAAATACACTGACCGCCACCTGGACTTTTTCACGTAGCTGCCAGGTGAAGCCCACAGAGCTGTAGATGCACTCTGCCATTTCACAGAAAGACGCACAAAGCAACTAAAAGTGAGTGAGCCCTGCCGGGCATAATGTACACAACCGCATCCCCCAGACATCTAGACATAAAGGGGGCCTCCTAAGCTTGTCAGCTCGAGGGCATGGGTATTGCGAGGGGCCCCCTCACCTTTCCGTGCGGGGCCCCTATGGTTTCCTTACACCACTAGAACCGTGTTCAAGATCTATTTACTATATGTAGGTGTATTGTACGAAAATCCTCTATAAATGCCATAATATGCACCCTTATAAGCTGGAAGCATTAAGCCAATCTCAAAGTCCACATGCAAATTTATTATAGAATTCCTTATTACTGACCTTTGGTAACCTTTCTGGATCACCTGGATGTCGTGGAATGACTTTCTGCAACCTCTGGAAACCGTAGTCGATGGTTGGTTCATTTAGCGCTGCAAAATAATTAAGAATATTCAGTTTCATTTGAATTTATGTTCATCGGCCATTTGCTAAAATGCTGACAGAAAAGTGATACGGATCCATTACCGTTCAACTACATTTCATTTACAGTATTAGACGTGACATTTTACTTTTTAGCAGAAACTAAACCGTTCTCAAAATCAAGAACGATTTGGAAAATAGAAACAAAGTCAGAAAACGTCAAATGTTTTTTTTCTTCCCATTTTACTGCAGAAATAGAATTGTTCAGGCCACACATGGCAATCAAGACAGGCACGATGTAATGGTGCATCACGGCTGCTTTCCCTGCCAACTGTGGATTTATGGGAAAGTGGCAATTATGACATATGTCCAGCTATTTCTTAGCTGCAGATTTATCCCTGTGGTCCTTTTTTGTCCAACATATTGCCCGAGCACCAAGCAGGCAGTAGGAACACTTAATCTTGCAGAGCTTTAATAATCAGTGAATGGCTGCCTACAAACTGATGTAGGGCACTATCATTCTAAGGCTGCAATGCCCTGGCCTCATGAAACTGCAGGCCACAAAGAGTAATTAATCTTCGCCCCCCTCCCCCCAAATTGTAATTTTGACTATGAACTGTGCTTGGTCATAAATCAGGTGCACATGGTGCTGTGCAGAGTGCACGATTCACGGCCCGGACTCAGTTGGACTCCACACATTGTGTTTAACAAGCTTCACAAGGAGTCACAGGGCTGTAATCTACCACAACCAGACAAAAACTGCGCCGGCGGGCCCAAGGACTCGAGTTAAGACGAAAATACTTATTAGAGTATATGATGTCTTGATGTAGATACTGCAGGGCAGCTCCAGTGTGCATGGCTGACATAAATCAGTGGGGTTTTCTGAGACTAATAAGAGCTGCCTTCTTCTATTCATTACCCAGCCTGCAATTTAGGCCATCTCTCATTAGGCAGCATGCAATTTCATGATTAGCACCAGGCAACTCTGCATGTTTGCTGGGCACACGTGAACTAAAGAAGGGGCAGGTCATACTATGAACATAGAACCCCCCTCCCACACCCAAACCTGGTCATCATGTCTAACAAGAGCTCCATTTTTGTGCACACAGAGAGAGCATCTTGCAATCAATGCAAGGAGGCTCACACATATGCACTCGATAACATGACACAAAGTTGAAGCCTGCGATCTGATTTGACATTCCATCATGCAACCCGGAGACAAAGGTCTGCTCCGGAATGTGAAGTGAGACATTCTCTTGTTAATAAAGCATTGATCCGCTATATTGATTTTACATGACATGGCTTTTGCTGGGATTTCGCCTCCCTTCTTTGCAAATAGCGAGGCTCTTCAAAGTGCCCTGGCGGATGTGACATGGCAAAATTTCTAACTCTCTGTGATGTAAATTCTATATGTGTAAAACCACTTCATAATCAGACCATTAATCATCAGAAGCTGTCAGCATTGACTTTGGGGACAATTTGTCATGCCATTGCCTGGGCCAGCACCAGTGTGTCAAGCAAAAGCATTTAGTGTACTTGGACAGGCGAGTCTCTAATACCGCTCCACAAAATGACTCCTTCTAGAAAGATGAAAGAAAGTGCTGCATTTCTTGATTAGTGAACAATATCGTGGCATAGGATATTTGTGAACAGCCTGTCACTGCCTCTTCCGCTTTTCACTTAATCACAATGATGGTTTGACTTAAAGAATCAGGTCTGATGAAAGGTGATCCGAGAAGACGGAGAGCCTACAACCATTGATTTCATGCAAATGTAACTTGCAGGTGATAGACACGGTAAAGTTACATTTTACAGGCTTTATAACTTGCAATATTCACACACAGATGTCACAGAAAAGAAATTGCTGCATTTATAGTTCACAATATAAAGGTAAATTTTCCTTTCTAAATTTAGACTTAACACGTGAAAGAGGTGAAAAGCATCAACTGAAAAGAACATTTTGTTTCATGACGCTGTGGACTGTGCAATATTTTCTACATTTGCCTGTAGACATACCGTTTTTAATAGTACACTTGCCAGGCTAAAATCGAAAATCTATTCAATAGCTTAAAGCACTTATTTTGAATTTCACATGCAATCAAAAGTAAAATTAAACACCAGTAGTTGCATTACGAATTCTTACAGATTTTTGTTAGTTGGTGGTGTGAGTGCTCAGTACTCCTGTGTACTACACACAATAGCTGTCACTAGGAGGAATGACTAATAATAATAGCGTTAACCCATATTGACTCTATCCTCAGCTCTCCATATGCAAAATGTATCACATAGCTCCTTAACAACATGTGGAAAAAGAGAGGAAAATAAACATACAGCCCTGCACATACATCCAATCACATCCTTACTGTGCTGGGGTTGCCAGTCCAGCCGAGCTGGGGCAAGGAATTGGCACGTCCCACCCACTCCGAGCCAGGCCAATCAATACCACTTTCCTGTTTTAGAACTGGGTAATTATGAGGTGGAGAGATTGCCTGACCTTTCACCTGCACTGCATTACTTTGTTGATATTAAGATAAATTGCCTGATTTTGGGTAAACATATGCTGCAATTCAAACTGTCAGCACTGGTTTGCTCAGGGATAATTTGTATTGATCTCCCAGTTTCTTCCCAATTTTGCTTACTGACCTCGTGGATAATTAGAGAATGAGCCCTGGGTAAGCTAAAGTCGTGGATGAAAAATAAATATTGAAAAGAAAAAAAGAAAAATGTATTTCATGTTAATATGTGCGGACTTTACTCTATCCTTTATATTAAGTAGAATCTGATGATTGTGAAATATTGTGGTTGGTCGCTGAGATATACTGAAAATAATTATTTTTAAACGTATATAACCACACCAAATGACAGACTATAGCGAAATTCAATTAACTATAAAAATATCTCTTTGAAAGTAAATTGTGAATCTATTCTCGTCTCCTGTAGTTATGGATATTGGTTAAACCCGTTTAAGCACTGGATATCCAATCACTACATCTGATATTATGATATGTGTGTGTGTGTGTGTTTGTGTGTGTTGTTTTGTGTGTGTGAGTGTCTGGGACTCTACAGCAGAGGAATAGGGAAACGGCCACTACAACGAGGCCGTTTCAACGAAAACTTTAACCACGCATGCATTACAACGTATGCGTGGTTACAACGACAGCCTTTACCACGCATACTTTTACTACGAGGTACGTAGTAAAGGCATGTGTGGTAAAGGGTACATATAAAAAAGGGGGGTTGGGGGTGGGCTTCCCCCCCCCAAAAAAACACTTACCTTTAGACGTGATGTGCAGGCAATCGGCATTGCAGAGGAAGGAAACGGCCGTTTTTTTTTTTTTACTTGTGACGTCACCACGCTAAAATACGTGGAATAAGATAGGCGTGTAAATAGCATTCCGTTGTAACGCATGCGTGGTAAAGGCATGCGTTACAACGGAGTTCGTTGAAAAAACATACAACCAGAGGAATACTGTGTGGCATACTATGAACCAAAGGACATAGTAAATAATGTGAAACTAATACACACATCTGTAAACTGAATTAAATAATTATATAAAAATGAGAACTACATCAGTCTAATACTTATTCGTGCAAATAAACCACTCAGCTCCTGTAGGTAACATTTTCACTGCCTTCTTCACATGCCTGTGAGGGGTTAGTCCTTATCTCTTCAGCTTGTACTCTCCTTAGTCATATGCAACGGCTCTCTGGCTAGACTAAGCCCCACCTGATGTGAGTCTATGTGCCAAGGAATAACTAAAAGTGTGGCAGGGTATGCTCAGACGTGAGTCCCTTGCTCACTTTGCCACTGGATTCAAGCAAGCCGGGCTGAAGACGGCTGGAATGCCAGAAACCGGTCCTCGGAAGCTTGTTTCTGGTCCAGGGAAGGCATGGCTTGGCAGTTCGGGCTAGACTGTTCCCATGAGGCACAGGGTCAGACTGATTTGCATATAGCCATGTCTGAACTGGGGTGGCAGAGTGGGCTAAAGAACGGTGATGGATCAAACCCAGATCTTTTGACTGGGTGTGAGTGTTTGATTGGTTCAGATGCTCCGTCCATCACCACCCCCTTTTGTACCACTTTGGCCGCCATAAGTGTGGCAGGGTATGCTCAGACGTGAGTCCCTTGCTCACTTTGCCACTAGATTCAAGGAAGCCGGGCTGAAGACGGCTGGAATGCCAGAAACCAGTCCTCGGAAGCTTGTTTCCGGTCCAGGGAAGGCATGGCTTGGCAGTTCGGGCTGGACTGTTCCCATGAGGCACAGGGTCAGACTGATTTGCATATAGCCATGTCTGAACTGGGTGGCAGAGTGGGCTAAAAAACGGTGATGGATCAAACCCAGATCTTTTGACTGGGTGTGAGTGTTTGATTGGTTCAGATGCTCCGTCCATCACCACCCCCTTTTGTACCGCTTTGGCCGCCATAAGTGTGGCAGGGTGTGCTCAGACGTGAGTCCCTTGCTCCCTTTGCCACTGGATTCAAGCAAGCCGGGCTGAAGACGGCTGGAATGCCAGAAACCGGTCACCGGAAGCTTGTTTCCGGTCCAGGGAAGGCATGGCTTGGCAGTTCGGGCTGGACTGTTCCCAGGAGGCACAGGGTCAGACTGATTTGCATATAGCCATGTCTGAACTGGGGTGGCAGAGTGGGCTAAAGAACGGTGATGGATCAAACCCAGATCTTTTGACTGGGTGTGAGTGTTTGATTGGTTCAGATGCTCCGTCCATCACCACCCCCTTTTGGACCGCTCTAAC
Source organism: Lissotriton helveticus (assembly GCF_964261635.1). Lineage (NCBI taxonomy): Eukaryota > Metazoa > Chordata > Amphibia > Caudata > Salamandridae > Lissotriton > Lissotriton helveticus. Next base: position 986,196,177 of record NC_136065.1, on the reverse strand, counting down.
CATTGAGCCACACTCCTCCAGAAGTATATCAATCCCAAATTCTGGGAGAGAAACACTGACTAATGAATCCCATTATCAATCAGAACTTCCTTCAGAGGCAAACACACTTATGCTCAGAAACAGTACGTGGCAGAAAAAGTAGTTAGCTTGACACAGTGTTAAACAGTGTGCAGTGATGCATCATTCCAATTCTGTGTTTAACCTCTTGGAAAATCATGGCCTCATCAATCCATATAGGCCTGTCTTCATTACAAGTGGTTTTCTGTCTGCCAATAAGAGATGATGGCTTAGACCTCTTCACAGTCATACTGGTGACTACAACAGTATTCCCCAGCAAAAGTTTGGGAGGAAATGAGTATATGTGGCAGTCCTGTACTACGAGAATAGAAAATGAATATGAGACGATGGTAGAACAATGATCTCTCAGGATTCGTTTGATCAAGCAATTTTTAAAATAATTATTGATTTGTGAAGAAACACAACAAATCAAGAATAGTCTAAAGGTAGATCCTGTTTAATCAAATAAACTGAAAAAAAGGCCTCTAAAGAGTACATCAAAGAACAGGTAACATAAAAACAGAGATTTGGCATAGTGATCTGAGTCCAAGTGATAGGGGGTTTAAGATGTAAAAACACTCCATAAATAAAAAACAGACTTCATATATATGGCAGATATTATATAGTAATAGTGACTTCCAGCTAAACTATCATCAGTAACTAATAAACTATTTGATCTCAGTCCAAAACTGGCTTGGGCAGCGAAGATTCGTAGCCACTAGTCAGGGTAAGTAGAGAAAACAAGGCAAGGATCTAGGCTCTTCGCATCTACAGTTCTCCTACAGCTGTCATGTACTGGCACAGGGCTCCAGCAGAGCAGCGTGCAATGCAGGCAGGGGACAGGAATACAACCTGCCTGCATTTCAGAGCCCAAATGCTCTACTCTGTAAGTGGAGCATGAACATTAGCATACACAATTACATTTCTACCAATAACCATCCAGTCATCTACTATAAAATATTTATTAAACCAATATTCTTTCGAGATTATCGTCTATGCATTGGTAAGGTAGCACAATCTGTTTTATATGCATCAGGTGAAATAATTTGCAATTACTTTTCTGTAGCACAAGGAAGTTCATGGGGTTTTCTTTATAAAGAAGATAAGTCGGATTACAAATCAAGTCAAAGCATACATACTTGCATGTTTTTAACATCACTAGTCTGATGCAGAAGAATCATTCTTCCTAGAGTCCATTAATCCTAATGCCTATTTCTAAAGCTGAAAATGAAATGCGATCACGGTGTTGTAAATGGTGTTAGTATCAACAGAAGCTGTTGGGTGACTGATTATTCATCAAAACCCAGTAATGAAAGGCCTTATAGCCTTTTACTAACAAAAGAGCACGAATTGCTAACCATGAACCCTGAGATACCTGATGCAACTTAGCAATGGGTTTTACTTTTAGGTTCGGCAAGCCAAATTATTACATAGCTCGAAATCAGTTATTATGTTTGACCAATTCAAACACTAGCCTATGTGAGGTGTAAACATGGAGCCACTGAGACACTCAACACAGCGCCCAGAACTTCAATGAGCAGAAGTATTTGAGAGTATTTGTTAAGTGTATTAAATATTTCAACATGGAATACCACCAAGAGCATTATGACAGCCTAAGTTACATTTATAAACCAGATTCGTACTCTAGTTGTAAACAATGGTAAAATTTATTTTAGGGCAGACTCCCATCGGCTATTTCCAATGATACAATTCAGTACCAGTTACCTCTGATTATGCTCTCAATCTGTTCCCTATGAAATATTTGGCATGCAAATGTTTTTGTGTGTCTACCACGTGTGCACTTATTTACACAAAGGCTGATTGCCCCAAAATTTAATTACATTTGCTTTCTTAGATTTGATTCAAATTTAGCTACAACAGACTACTGAGTGTAAAAGAGATGAACGTTTGTGCAAAATTATACCATTTAAAAATGTCAGATTACAAGCCAGTTGTATCAAAAGTCATAAAACAAGCCTCCCTTGTGAAATTTCTCTTTATTAATCATGCCATTAGATATTAACATTCCTCATTTACTGGAGGGCCTTTTATCTCTTTCAAATACATTATTCGTCCTTTTAGAGATAAACTGTATTAATATCCATTTGAGTAGGCTACCGCGGCCTAATGCATAGTAATTTTTGTTGGAGAGCTTTTATTTTAGAATAAGAAAATTACACAGCAATAAAACCTGAAGGAATAAGCAGCTAGAATAGCAGGGAATCGCATACCATGCCAAATGAGGCAAGCAATCAGACAACCTCTGAAAGGACCAGATATCCTGTTATCATATTCAGGCCAATATCCAGAATTGGCCATACAAATAGGGATTGACATGACCAAATACGCTCCATGATTCCTACACGGAGAAATTGCCCACAGCTCAAAAAGAATACATATTTAAATGCACTGGAGTGCACTGAAGTTAATCTTGTTACCTTACATGCATTAAAGGCATAACAGAAAAAACATTCTAAATATTTAAGTCATGCCACTGTGCTGGGGGATTAATCATAATGCAATAGATAACATTTTAACGGTCTGTGATGTCAATTCAACTTGGGATTGCTAAAGCTAATGTGGCAGCAGAAAATGATAGCAGGCACTTTGCTCGCCGCTGTGATCAGAAAAATTGAAATCTGCCTACTATTAGAAATATATCAGTGGACAGTGTTTGAAAGATTTTCTTTACTTTTTCATCCACAGTCCATATTTTGTTCTGTCTGATATTTCCACTCTCGGTGAACAGACACAAATAGATACACACATATTTTCATAGCAACACAAACTTCATTATGAAATATATATGTTTATAAAGATAGATAGATAGATAGATAGATAGATAGATAGATAGATAGATAGATAGATAGATAGATAGATAGATAGATAGATAGATAGATAGATAGATAGATAGATAGATAGATAGATAGATATGAGTATACTGGGAGATGAGGGACCAATGCTGGTTCTAGCAAATTCTTCCCAGTGTGTAACTAAAGTCCTGATACCTCTGCTCATTTTGTAGTCTTCTGCTAGGCCTACAAAACCCCAGTCTGAAGTGGATTGTTCCTGTATGTCACCTTACAGGTGTTAGAACAATTGGGGTAGCCTTAAGGATATTGAAATCTGACACAGGGGAAGTGGTTATGGTCGCCATGGCTACATTTCTTCCTGCAGCGTAGCTTATGCATATGCGGACTGTAAGCACCACTATGCAACATGAGAATGTGTTGTAATTTTTACATCAAGAGAAGGGGTGTATAAAGAAAACTAAATTAACTAAAGGCTACCAAAATGACTTGGTATCTGGATAGTATACATTAAAAGGTGGGTAGTATTACCAAAGATATTATATAAAAGAGGAGTATAGTAGTGGTTTACCTGATTCAGGATGATTTATGATTCAGAGGGGAATTGCAACAACATTTGTCCTGTAGAAAGAGGATATACATTTGAAGGGTCATTACCCCCTCCCTTTATTTCTTCTCTATTTTAGTTGCCTCTTATGTGTTTTTATTTATTTTTTAATAACATTTTCAATTGACAGAAATGTTAAAGTAACCTTGCATATAGGAAATGCTATTTTTAATTGTAATGTGTTTTATGGATTGTAATCTGAAATAAACAATTTAAATGGAAATATATCTCTATATATTCATGTCATTTCAATAAAAATAAATGTTGTCAAAAATATGTTTTTTGGAACAAAATTTCAAAGAAAGATACAGTCACATAACTATCAGACTACTTGGTATTACCACAGAATATCTTACTAAATTTGAGAAACCACTGCTTAGTGTCTCTTTGTTTCATGAACTTCCTAGAGGAAAGTAATCAGGCACATACACTGTATTTTTTCACTGCATGGATTTAACTCCTTGTGACCTGGTTCTCGTTAAGTGGCTTTGTTTTCAAATTTTCCACGTAAAAAACAACATGGCAGATATCATAAATGTGGATGGGCTTGGAATAATATGTTATTTATTAAGATTGTTGAAAGGGAGGGGCTTTATGACCCACTTGAGCCATCACCTCTTGTGAGTCCTGGCCAAACACCACATTTAATAGTGGTTATAAAAGACCCATTACGTTTTCCACATATACAATATGTATTCCCTGGTCCCACTAACTGCCCCTTTGAAAAACTGAGCATAGCCCGTGACCAGTGGCGGCTCGCCCAGGGAGTACTGCGGGGCAGGGTGGGTGAGGGGCAAGGTGGGGGTTGTGGAGTCCGACATACGACAGACAGGAGTAAGGTAAGTAATTCAATAAATAAAAAATGTACTTGTGCACGCTGCAGCGTTGAGTTGGTGATGCAGCGCATGCAAAGTACATTGTTTTATTTATGTAATTACTTACCTTACTCCTGTCTGTCCTATGTCGGACTCCACTACCCCCCACCCTGCCCCTCCCCAACCCTGCCCCACTGCCTTGCAGCACTCCCTCGGCGAGCCGGCACTGCCTGTGACCATGCCTAGCAACCACAGGGTGTCCCTTTCCACAACATCCCGTGACTGTACCTGTGGACATACAATGAGGGTGTGTGGTCCTTGTTTATCATCGTTTGCATTTTTTCTTATACATTCTCTTAAGAAATACAATTGCAAAATATTGTAGAGTAATAATAAAGCTTTCTCTCCTAATGTTGGTTTTGTACATATACATATTCACCATGTACTGTCTAAATGTAGCTATTATCCCCTTAAAAACAATCTTTCACTCCTCTGAAGATCAGAATATTTGTTAACCAAGAGTCCGCATTTTAATGCATGTCAATGACCCTCAAAAAATGACAGATGGAAAAAAATGGAAAGCACCTAAGAGACAATCAGATTCCACATTGATTCATAGTTTTTGGAGATGTCAGAAGATATCCATGAAAGTCGCATGACATTATAATAGATTGCACAAAAGTGAATAACATATTTTGTTAAAGTTTTCTGAAATTCATAAAGCCAACACCCAAAAAAAAAAAGTAATCAGTCTTTGGCCTTGTTGTCTATTTTCATGTTACCTGAACCCCAGGATGTGTGGGGGAGAGCTACCGACTTTGGAACTGGAGATCCGGGTTCTAGTCTCGGCATGGTCTCAACATCCTGTGATTCCAGGCAAATCGTTTCATTTTCTTGTGCATAAAATAGCGAAAAATATGCATTTGTCCTTGTATAATATAACTGGTGGTAGGTAAAGAGCTTCAATACCGTTGAGTCAAGTAGGAGCTATATACAAATATGCTACATAAAACTGCAAAAATAATTTGCAGAACTGTGACAAGCAGCAAACGGTCATTCACCTCTTGCAAACGTGCTACAATTTGTTATTGCAATTTTCGAATATATATATTTCTATTAAATATCCTTTTTGGTATTCACCATTGCAGTTCACGTTTTCATCCAAAAAGCTGAGAGAACTTTTTTTTTTCTATTTCTTACTTGCCACCCTTAGTTTGACGTCAGTGATGCTAGAAATGCCATGCTATTGGTAAAGGCTGCTAACATTGCACTGTGATAAAGTCTGTGCTTGCAGCGCCTTGTCTGGTACCATGCAACTGAGATGTAGTACATGTTAGACAATCTTCTTGTCAGACCAATGCATACTTAAGCACTTTAAAGTAATCGTGCTCAGCCGTGTAGCCATGTTTTAAATAGTGTCATTATGCATACTTCTTGTACCACTAAAATCCCATTGTTCTTGAAAGTCTACAACTTGCAAGCGAATCAAGGATTTCGATTTTGGCCCACATTTTCTTCTGACTGAAAAACCTGCCTGCAATAATAAAAACAGGAAGCCATTCATTTGCTTCATTCCAGCTGCTGGTTTCAGCTATTAAACGAGTTCCAGTTTCATTTCAATAATGATCATCTTCCTGTAACTTCCCAATCATGCATTTGTCATAATGCAGTAATTTTCTGGCTACAAACAGATCCTGGTAATGAGGCAGTTTTTCACATTAGCAGCATAACTACATAATAAGAACATCTGCAGTTCCTTTTCTTAGGGAGACGCGGGAGTGCCAATTAAAAATGGAGATTCTTAAATAAGATATAATACCCTTTTTTTCCAAAACAGATCCACGTTGGTTAATTCATGAATAGTGTTAGTTCACCATACCCAACAACGAGAGGTGGCAATGTGCAATAAAAAATTAGATAAAGTACAATTGAGTTTCTCAGTGCAGAGACATTCCTCTAGAGGGTGTTAGTGATTTCAGTGACAAAGTGCTATTTGCTGACAAGCAGTTTACACATTAACCAACTGCATCCAAGTGGGGGGATGCCAATAGCAATTATATCACTCAGAGGTTATTAAATGTCCTACTGGTAAGTAACTAGGTGAACTTGACCAGGTGATAAAGACTGCTGTGAGCAAATGATTGTGCAGTGAGGAATGCTCCTTTGTCCTGCTGTTTCTCAGGATAGCTTCCCTTTCGGAAATGGCTGTATAAAAAGGCACATTAAAAATGTGCGCCTACTGCAGACAAAATTGATATTTAACTCCCTGCTGAATACGTCGGCTTATCAGACCACCTTTATCACATCACCTCAAAAACATTACACAAAGTATGCAATTGCCTATTTTGCCCACATTTCAACCCTTTGAAATAATGATAAGTTGTACACTTTATCATCAACTGTCTCTATCCAGTGCATTTCATCCATAAGACATTCAGATGCTTGGGAAATTAAAATTTCAAAGATGTGCAGCAAAAAAAAAATCAATGAGAAGAGATCAATGCTCATAGAAATTTCATGAACTTTGAACCAGTACGGGCATGATGATGAGAAGTGGTTGGGATTTCAGGTTGCTGATTGTTCCGCACGCGGATGAAATGCAGCCTACGGTGCTAAGAGGAGGTATACGTTTTCAGATGGGTTTTCCCTTTAACATTTTGTCTGACAAATGATGTATTTTTAGCCTGCTTCAATAACAGGAACAAATAGAACAAAATCATCCTTTCCAAAGTGACTCGTGCTACTATTCCTTACAAGCACCTAATGCTTTGCACATTAACAGTGCAAAGAAATCAAATCAGCTCCCTTTGCAGCTGATCGCAGGTGCAAATTAATATTGTAAAATGAAGATCAATACATGGACAGGGCAAGATCAATAGTGGCTAAATTATTGCTGCATTTTCCTCCTCATTCAAGATGAGTTGTGTTTTCCTCTCAAAGTCAATACTTTGCAGGTTTTCTCATTAATTTCTCAATAAATTTGGCAATGAATTTCAATCACAGAACTCGGCAGAGTGAGCCAGGCATTATAGAGTGCATGGAAAACACAAAGGCATGGAGGAGCAGAATGCATCATCCATCAGAAGGCAGTCTTGCTTGTTGAAGCGAGACTAACATGCTTGACATAGTAAGGACAACCTATTTACAGTAAAAATTAAAAAGACTTTTAACCTATTTTTTCAACTGAAGTAAATATTGATTTGTCATTGAAAAAACGTTTTCAATTTAGTGCTTTACCTACTAAACTGGCTTCACATCTCTACCATATGAGTAGGTGAGAAAATCAAATGAAAATTGCAACTTGAAATTAGAGATGCTCCTTCAAGTAATGACAAATAAAGTTACTACAGGTTAGAACTTGTAAATAAGCATCCGACACGTCTCTTTCATTACTGCTGATGTTGTTTCTGTTAAGTCTTCCGTGAAGTAGCTTATCGAAACCTACTTCATGTTTGATGCCTCTATATTCAATAATATGTGACACCACCAATCATAATTGTGATGTCATGCCGAAACATGAAAAATGTGGCTGTCATTATTTGTATCTTGTTGCAAGAAAATAACCTTGCTTCAATCTCAAGCACAACATTCATACCATCATATTTCCATACCTCAAAGTGGGTCCATAACGTTTTTGTGATGATCAAAGGCATATATATCATTAATGCAGAAGGTGCAGTTTGACCTATTACCAGTGAGGGGACCACTGCACCCAAGTTGTAGCTGTCTTTGACCCCCTAACTGAGGCAAACGTGCAGGAGGCACATTTTCCCTGATTTCATTGGTGTCTGTGGCACCCTCGCTATGCAACTGGAAACAAAATCTATGTAACTAATAACATTAATAGTAAATTGCGTGTGTCGGAGGTGCACCACCTTCTAAAGTAACATGACAATTCTTTACCCGTTGCACTGTGGTTTGTAGACAGCAAAATACAATTCTTGCTGTTACACAAATTCAAGATGTAAATATAAAACTGAAAAGTCAATGTCTATGAGGGAGTGGACTATTTTTCCCCTCCTTTTTCTCAACTTCTGTTTATTCTTAAATGCATGATTCATTAAATAATGAATTGCAAGGGGAATGGTCTTTACCTCAAAATGCATTGCTGCTCTAATAAAATTCACAAAAAGATATTGGGCTAGTTTCCACTAAAATGTTCTTCTACACTACTATGGTATGTTGCTAAGGGAAAAGGTTCTTGCCTAATGAACAGTCCTCAATGGACATATTAAACGTGCAGTGATGCCTGCTTTTGCAGCACTGTGCCTCCATAGAATTAACATATGAGTGGAAAGCCTGACTTAGAATTACTCACCTCTTTAAACTGGTAAGGAGCACACAACTGCCCTAATGTAGTCTTCTGGTGGGGTAACAATAGGTCATGTTACTTTGACATGAATTGTCAGTTATTTAGGACAGCTCAATGAACTAGAGGTCTGAGTTAGTCTAATGTGAATCCTGATCCCAAAGGAAGTGCTCTCTTAGTCAATTTAGAAAGGAGTCTTACTGCGCTAGTCAGCACAATCCCTCAACCAATGTGTTTGCCACTGAATTGCAAAGATGTATACGCGTTATTCCCCATTAACTATAAAGACATACAGTATCCATAATGCCCATCACATCATAAAAGAATGCTGATGCATTGGCATATGGGTTGATAGTATAGAAAAACAAATATTGAATTTGCTTAATCCATCTCTTAGGAGAAATAAACCTGGTGGAAAATAAAACAAACAGTTTTCAAATACACTAGTAATTCAAAAAATCATCTGGACATCCATTTACAGAGAACACTATGCACATTTGTAGTGTTGCAAGGAACTGCTGGTGCAGGTGATCTAAGAAGGAAAAGCAAACATTCTGTATTCTCCATAGAGTTTTTTTTGCGGGTCAGCTTACATACAGCATGCTCAGAGATGCTCATGAGAATGATTAGAAAGTTGCCCGCATATTTGAACAAAGTTGTAGGCAGTGCAGAACCTTGTAACAAGTTCTTGTTCAATGTATTTTTGTCAAAAAAAGAAAGGTTCTAAAATTCTTAAATCAACTTTATTCTGTGAATCATGACATTCAGGCCAAGTCATAAACCTCTCCACACATATATTTGTGAAAATGTTAGCATGTGTGAATGGCAACCCGTGTCACTGAATCACAAACTTTGAGTTAGCGTTCACAAAGGTATCTACAGACACTGAATTCTGCCAGTATGGCAGCATTTTCAGTGTGAGCAAATCTGCTCACCTGCACAGATTGTGGGTGTTCCAAGTGTAGAAACATTTGCCAGAGTAAGTTAACACACAAAATGTGAGCCATGCATAATGGGCAGAGTTACCCATATTGAGGGTGCAAATCAGTATTCGGGTTGGGGATTGGGAGGAGCACACCTACACAGTTATCAGACAGTAGGGAAATGAGTTTCCTCATGGGTAGAAATCAATTATGTATTGTAGAAGAAATGCATTTTTGCGTTTCGCTTACAAGCAGAAAGATAGACGTATTACATTGCTGTACAGGGAAATGTTTGTGCATTAGATTACTCATGGGAATCTGTGACAGTCACAGACTACCAGGAGTACTCCTTGAAGTTTATGAATTACAGGACTGTGGGACATTTCACAAATTGTAGACATGACCCACTGAGCGGAAAATTTCAACTTTTGAGTTGACTTTTGTGAATTGGATGCACTCTAGTATCACCTTAAATTACAAGGTAATCAAATTATTTATGTTGTATTGGGAAGTTGTACAGGGTCAGATATAGAGGTGTGTTTTAAGTGGGTGTTGATGGAAGAACATGTGAAACAAATGAATAAACATGTTATATATTTTAATTGTGTAAATCTGAAAGCTGACAAATACTAAAATGTTGCGCTTTGATTTCTTTTATCCAGGCAGGACCTACCAGGGGAAACATTAACATGATGCAGAGCTAAGCCTCATTGCAGACACAGCAAGAAATATAATCTTTGTGTGATTTCTGTGCATCTGTATATGACGATCTCAGTGTTCTATTGGAATACCTGGCATTGAGAATTTACCAACACTTACTACTTAAGCTTTAAGTAGTGTATCGCTACTGCACAACCATCTCTGAGCTGAACATAATTCTTATAGTTTTTTCAGGAGAAATTATAAAACTTATTTTCAATGATACAATACCATTTATGCACTTCACTATATCATGGCTATGTCCTCTCCTCTCGTTTACCTTCTGTCACTACTACTATTTCTGCTATTTCTTCAACATTCTTCTCTCATTTGAAAGAACGGATTTATAATAACCTACTCATCATTATGTTTCTCTTCAAAATAGAAGTGTAAACACGTAATCCTGTTTACCTTCTATGTTTCTCTGATTTGGGTAATCTAGTATGCACTGAACTTCATTCATATTGTTCTCTTAACTATAGAAAGAATGCCAATTGCAACTTGCCATCTTTCTTTCTATGCGATAACCTAAATATTCTAATTCCAGTCAATAATCATTTCAAGACAAGTATCTCAAAATGTACCTGTAATTTAAAAAAACATAACATGTACCATTTTAATATGGGCCTATGGTGCCATCTCAGGATACTGGTGATATTTACAAACCCTACTGACTTCGGTGTCATAGGTATTATGCCACTGGAATCCCTCAATGCAGATTTGAACCATATTACACAAAATACACAGTTAGTTTGGCTTGGTGTAAGCTCATTCAGGCCTTTCATTCTCAGTTGATGAGCAAAGAATCCTAATGTCAAGTTGGGGAGCTGCCTCTTTGTGGCCCCGATTGCGAGGGGCCACAAGACTTGGTATAAAGAACTCAAAATAAATGAGTATTTTTTTTATCCTGGGCATATTTTGTCCAATTGCACCAAAGATATTAGCAAATCAAAAGGTAAATGTTGGACTTGGCCCTTTTGGCAGGTTCACCCCAAAACTTTTGTTTGCGTTCTCCTAGTCTTTTTCTGTAACCTAGGGTTGGTGATTTTAGGCCTCTGAGCACTTTAGCACTGTGGCCCGGTGTAAAGTGTGTGCGCTCTCTGTGTATGTGTGGTGAGATGGGCCTGCCCTCCCATAGGAATGCATGAGGGATATGTGTGTCCATAGTAATTCCTGGTATGAGAGGAGTGCAGGGGCGAGTTTAGTATGTATGAACTCGTGAGGATAAATGCTGCGGAATGGTCCAGTGGGCCCTGCCAGGTGTGAATAATCCCTTGTAGGTATGACCTAGTGCCAGGTGGCACAATGTATATTATGTGTTTACTATTCTCATGTTTTATGAGAATATAAAGGCTATTTTTAATATAACCTTGTGTGGAGTTCCTTTTGTAGAGTGCCTGGAATGTTGTTGCTGTGTGCGCGCGCAAATGCTTTACACATGGCCACCGGGATAAACCTGACTGCTTGTGCCAAGCTACCAAAGGGGTGAACAGGGGTTATCTATGGTGTGTAACTCCTTTGCCCTGACTAGAGTGGTGGTTTTTGCCTGGCTTTGGCGCAAGCCTTAGCCAACCAGAAATCCCATTTCTAACAGTAAATTGTTATCTAAGCACACCTACACAGGTGCTACCATCTGTATTTGACATATCAAATGCAGATATATATAACTCAACACCTCTTGAAGCAAGCCCGCACTGCAGACCCAGCTGGGGATTGTGCATCCAAACTTGGGTAAGAGGAGCCAGGTTAATTATCCATTCACCAGGAAATCAATTCAAAGCTTTAATCCAGTGCAAGAACGTGCAAAACCCAAAGCATTTCACTTTTCACCTTGATCACAGATATAGCACGTATTGATGTACAGAAGTGGTGAGCTTGTGTAGCGACATGGGGGAAACAACCTTTACTAAGCGGTCAAAACACCGCAATACATTCACGACGCAGCTTTTACAACGCAAGTCGTTACCACAACTTGCACTGGAGGGTGCTCTAGACTAAAGAATAGTGTGATTTACTATTCCAACACCTTCCCTACTGTACGTAGGCTGGAGATGGAATAGTAAATTATACTATTCCTAAGTCCAGCACCCTACAGCGCAAGCCGTGGTGACGACTTGCGTTGTAAAAGATGCGTTGTGATGTACCGCGATCATTTTGATCGCGTTGTAACATCATACATCCGACATGGGTATGTTTGTTCGTTATGCTGGTAGTAGTACACCCAGGATAGTACTGACATAGTTGGAAGCTAGAAGGATCTATTATATCATAATCTGCACCAGGGAGCTGATCATAATAGATGTTTTTATTTTAAGAAAGAAAATTTACAAAAATTGCCATTTGGCTGGAGAGTATGATTTAGCAATGTAGTTGCATGACCTGGGTGTGCCTTGAAGCATTCAGTAAGTTTATGAAGTTTGTTTCTGAGAAGGCACAATTAAGAGTCAGGATCAAACAAACTCATCCTTTTCTTTTTTGTCTTAGATGATTGATTTGAAACCAGCATAGAGGACTATATACTATAGGGTCAAAGGCCATTTTCAAATAATATTTAATGGCACCTGAAGCATCTAAGGTGTACCCTTTTAAGGGATAATACAAATGCTTAATGACCTGACTTTCCTCGCATATTTTGGATTTATAGAAGCATTATTCATGGCAGGATTTCAACTATGCAAAACAGTTTCATGAAAACCTAAATGTTTAAGGTATGTATCGAATATTATGCAAACCTAACAGTGGATGTTCCACTTTTAAACTCACCAACCTATTGTATTTAACTCCTTCGATGCTATTGACGGAACCGTTCCATCACGCCCCTCGGGTGGGCTGTGCTCATGACGGAACGGTTCCGTCACGGTCCGCTCGCCGCGTCTGCACGGCGCTGATTTCGCGCCTGTGCAGTGCGTTTCATTAAGCGGGTGGGGCCATGACGGAACCGTTCCGTCACAAGCACAGCTCACCCGCGAGCCATGACGGAACGGTTCTGTCACCCGCGCAGGTGAGCCGCGCGCCCTCCCGCGACCGTTAGCGCTGCGGCGGAATAGCCGCCGCAGCGAAGGTGTTAAGACGTTACCAAAATTGGGTAAAGTGCCATTGAAAAATGTGTATCACAGGATTTATGAAAATTTGTATATGAAACAATAGTGTTCCATATGGAAGATACCTACAGCTGCATGATTAGCGGATATGCTTTATGCGGTATGTATCCCTAATGGATCATTGATCCGTTATGGGAAAAGGTAACCACCTGAAACAGAAAGGCACTTGCATTCTCACAAAATGTTTTGAGTGATAAACATCCACACACATGTTGGTGCTGTTTTGGGGAAATTACTTATTTGAGTCACAAAATGTTTTGCATTGTGCTTATCCATCACCATCACCAATATCTTTTCACAACAAAAACATAAAGGGTTCCAAGTATGGAAACAGTAAAAGTAACAGTGTATGTCTTCAACCTTCGCAGTATGTCTATAACTTATCCCTTTGCATGCACTTTGCAATTTTGAAAATGCCAAAGAAGTAGATATGATTATACTTTTCTCTGATCTAGATCTCTTCAAAAAGTTAATAATACCCTTTTAAAAGTGTCTGTTGTTCACGTGTATGCTTCTCTCCAATAGTTTTAAAAGGAAGTGTCAGGTGATGGATATTTGCAGCATGCTAAAACATTTGCAGTAGTGTAGGGGAACTCCAACAGCCATGTTGAACCCATGGATGGGGTACCCAAGTCAAAAAGATCTAAGTTAGCTCCACACATTTTTACGGCGTATACATTCGTCTTAGGCCACAGCATATACATGATTCATGTGTGATAGTCGACAAGCGTGACAACCAAGCAAAATACTCAATTAAACAAATATTGAAATGTAATATAAAAACAATTCCGCAATTTTCCACTTTCGTGTGGAATAAATGCCAAAGAAAAATAAATGATTAACATATTTTATGTGCCTCATTTTTCTCTACAAAGGGAAATGGGTAAATCTAGTTCTCCAAATATAATCATCCTGAAACCAGAAATTCCTGTTCGGTGCCCAAACGCCACTGTGAAAAACGTGCACCAACCACAAAATATAGCATAATGTGCGAACACCTTAAAACTAATTATTACTTTTAATAATTAGCTAGAAGAAAGGGAATTAAGTTTAATAATCCATGACTCCCTCCTCTGCTAGAAAAGACTTATAAGCTTAGCCTACCAATTTAAAAATCAGACAAACGGCAAAAGTTTAATGTTTTGACTTTCCTGAGCTTTAAATTTAGATGCAGATAACAATCGAACAAATTACCACATGAAGCCTTACATATTTCAACAAGATAATGTGTAGGATAATGTAGTACTCGTTTTTTACCCTATGCGATTCTTGTAATTTGTTTATTCTACAAGGACACCTTAAAAATAAGGCATATATTGTGATTGGGGACGGAATAAAGTAAAGCTCCTTTTCCAACTTTCAAATCTCGGCATTTATAGAACACAACCGAGATGACCCCTTTGTCCTTTCATCCAAGACAAATTATGGTCTTCACAAGAATACAAGTTGTCAGATTTCGTGCAACATAGTCGATACCTTCACCTTGACTTGCAAACTTTGTGATTTATCAATTCCTCTGAAACCCTGTGTGTTACTCCAACTCTGCCTAGTACAGCCAATCATGATACAAAGAACAGGCTTCGGTCAGAGCCATGTGAAAAAAAATAAAGCACTCTCTGATGATAGATAAATGTGTCTTGTTTGCAACAGCCAAAAATCGCTTGACTTGTACTAATAACAAAAAGGCCATGTTGGTCACCGTGGGTCTAAAGACGAAGCACCCTGTCACTGGCCTGGTTGGGAAATTAGCAAATAATGTTCCTGTTCCTTGATAAATGTGTGACAGTTTACGCTCACCAATCATTTTTAACATTTTGATGCATGCCCATGATCCCGCTGGAGGACCAGAAAAGTTTACTGGCCCTCAATTTTCAGATGATAAATGGAACACTCTAAATGTGTGATTCCTATATGAGGTATAGTTCATTTTAAGCAATTCTGGTAAATGGGTGTCACTGATTAGGACAAATGGTCTATTCGTGCAACAGCACAAATGGTATGTCTCATTTCTCTAGCTTCCTTGGAGACAGGAAATAAGAGTGACAACTGTGATCTAGCAAAACTCAATTTAACAACAATTCCAAATAAAACACATTCTCTGCCTTTATATTTCTAATATAGTTATGCAGTACAAGAGGAAAACCGTTCACATTACATTTTTTCAGATTGTACTAATAGTGAATCTATAGTTTGTAGTAGAATTTACAGTTTTTGCTTCTCTTTTACCATTAGCAATATTTGTGTGTGCAGATATATATATTTTTTTGACTTGTCTATATCGTTGACGCTGTTTGACGAATCTCCACAAAATATTTCCAAAAAGTGTGTGTTGTTGAGTCTTATTGTGCATGGAAAGTTTCAAGGGGATCTGTTAAGTGGGGGCCGAGGAACAGGGGGTAAAAAAAAGTCTTTTTCTCATGTTAACTCTCATTGAGATTTTAGACACAACTACAGCCTAAGCCACTGCACGGAATTACACCAAATTTGGCAGAAAGGTAGCTTTACGTCATTTGCAGAGTGGTGGAGAAAGGGGACATGGCCTTGTACCAGCTCATAGCACTCCTGCTGTGTGAGACTTACTGGAGGTATCAGGAGGGCTTCTTGGCCCCGAAGGACCCTCAGCACCCAAGTGGACTTCATTGCTCAACCAGTAGTGAGCAAGGAGACATGTTTGCAGATTGATGGAGAAAGAGGCATGGCCTCTGAAGACCTCTCAGAAATCCTGCTGCATGGGACTTACTGGAGATAACAGGAGGGGTTGTTTGCCCCCAAGGACCCTGTGCAGCCAAGTGGACTTCATCCCCAACCGGTATTGCACCAGGAGCCGCATTTTCAGAGTGGTGGAGGAAGGGGGCAGGGACTCCAATGACGTATCATTAATTCTACTGTGTGGGACTTACTGGAGATAATGGAAGGGGTAGTTGGCCCTAAGGACCCTCAGGCGCCCAGGGGATTTTATCCCCAAAGTAGCAGTGCACCAGGAGGCGCATTTGCAGAGTGGTGCTGAAAGGAGGCAGGGCCATGTGTGGCTTGCCTGGGCTGGCTTTTTTTTATTTTTTTTATTTATTAGGAGCGGGGACTGCATGGACCCCCTTCCCTGGGCCATCCCCTGGGGCACCGCCTTTTTTTTTTTAAAAGGGGGGCTGCATGGTCCCCCTCCCAGGGCTCTTCCCCCGGGGCCTGGCATACTTGTAATAGAAGAGGGATCATGCAGCTCTCCTCCCTGGGCCAATTTCAGCCCCGGGGACCTCACCACCCGCAGCCTGTTCCTTTTAAAAAATGTTTTTAAAGTACTAGGGTAGATGGGCTGCATGGTCCCCTCCCCGGGTGAATTTCAGCCTCGGGGATCCTATCCCCCAGGGCCTGGCTATTCATTGACTGAATTAACTCAAGCTGAGTCCCAAGATGGCTGCCAACACTTCCTCATTTGAAGTGTTGGCAGTCAATCAGATTTGAGTATGGAGACCGTCAGATCCTCGGAGGATCGGAGTCTCTATGTATACAAATTGGGATTTCCCTTGCTATTTTCAAAACTACTGAATGGATTTTCACCAATTTACCCGCATTTGCAATGCAATAGGTCTCATATTTGCAAGAGTTTGAGCTATTGGCATTATAAATGACAATGCCTTTTATGTATGTGTTTTGAAAACCTGCAAGTGATGCGTAAACACGCACTGTGTACTTATAGTCGTTGCTTACAAGAAGCAAGGCAGTCTGTAACTGCACCTATTTTACTGCCAGCCTTGCTTCTCAAAAGCAAGGACTAAAAATGAGAACAAGCAAAAGAATTTGCAGACCAATATATGTGCAAGGGAGATCAATGGGATAATTTGGAAACCAGGGGATAGTTGGATTGCAACTAATAACAAGCAGTGAAGGGCGGGAAGAAAATAAAAAAAAGAGTTCTGCCAATCAACTGTTTAAGAATGAAAGCGTAAGGAAACTGTACTTGGTCAGTGCTCCTCTGTGTTCAAACAGAAGTATGGGCTGCCAAACAAGTTAGGATGCAGCAAAAAAGAACAACACTGGTGTGAACATATGGCAGGCAGCAGGTGGGACTAACATCATTTTTTTACTCCAGTAGGCCTTGCAGACAGTGTATGCGCCCTGCCTAGGCTCGACCTAAAAAGGGGGTTTTCAGGAACAACAGCTACTTTTCTGCCAAATTTGCTGTAACTTTGTTCAGCAGTTTGGGCTGTAGTCATGTCTAAAGTTCCTATGGGAATTAACATCGGAAATGCACGTTTTTTGACACCTCCTTTTTCTCAGACCCTGCTTGATGGATCACCCTAAAAATGTTCTTTCGCAACAAGTAACTATAACTTGTGCACCCACCAGCTACATTTTCATCATCAATGATGTCATTTCAAATATCATCAATGATGTTTCAAGAATATCATAGAACATGGCATGAGTGATGTCATTTGTGATGTGATAAGCAGTGCATGGCAGTTGTGCAACATTTATTGGAACATATCAGTGAAGTAACATTTGAGGACGGAACAGCAAGCTACAAAACTATGTCTTGGTATTGCCTCCCACCTTGGGACAAAAAATGTGACAGAGATGGCCTGTGCTACCAGAAAGCAGTAGCAGCCTGTAGTGGGAGTGCTGCTGGGCGCTGACGTGGGGCGGGGGTGGGGCAGGATGGGGATAGTAAACTATGAATTACGGCCGATTAGAGGTAAGTAAACCTAGAAGGACAACTTTATTCTGGGGGTCTCCTATCCTAGCTAAAAACAGCGTACAAGGCATACACGCTGAGGTTAATGGCTCGTGTGGTGGTGTCCTTGGTATGTTTTTATCCATTGTCTATTTTTATGCTCGCTCTACGCATTTATATTCACCACTTATGTGTAGTTTTAACGTTGGTGTCACGATGAAGCTACGTCTCAAAACATATGATATGTAATAACATAATGAACGTTACCTTCTACACCTTTTTGTCTCCCACCACAGGTAGCTCCAGGTTCTATTAAGGTATTTGTGTCTAATTGACACCCTTTGCATGCGCGACTTTGTATGCTGCGTTCACTAGAGGTAGATTACACTTAATTAGGTCTGAAGAATCGCTAGTTCATTGAACAATAAAGCGAGAAACATGTTGACCAACAAATTCAAACAAGGACACCACCACATGAGCCATTAACCTCGGCGTGTGTGCCTTGTACACTGTTTTTAGCTAGGATAGGAGATCCCCAGAATAAAGTTGTCCTTCTAGATACTCCGAATCCTATTTTAATCACTCCATCACATCTAGCAGTTCTGGCCCCACACCCGCACTTCACCAAATGGCAGCTGGATAGAACATCTCCGATAAAGGTCCCCTATTTTAGGGAGCCCACTGGGTATTGCACTGCTGACCCAACGAGGAGCAGCCCATATGATGAAGCATGACACCTGAAAGGGTGTGTGAGGGCATTAAGATCCAACATATGGATCCCCACCTACATATAGTGGGACCTAGTTTCTTGTGACTCCCCCAGAATTTTCTATAAGAGGAACAGCACAATCCCCCTTTTTTGTAGACATTGATTGAGGCCACCTTTGTGCTGGACCCCCTACTCTTAATGGAGTGGAAAACTGGCCACCTGTCCCTCTCTTCATTGTAAATATCTAAAATATTGAACATGAACATAACATATAAAAATGTGATTTGTGAGGATAATTAAAGAATATTACTCTGTGAATACGTGTAATGTGTTGAAAGTGCCTTGACCCGTGAGACTGTCCATTTGTAATGGTATAATGAGCAGGAGATGTTGTCTCTATACCTGTAGAATCACGTTTGAAGGCCTATCACCAAACTTTAAAATGCTACTGAAACATGAAACCTATTTTGCAGCAAAAGAGAGCTGGGACAGGCAGGGGTGGTGAACTGGGGCATGATGATGGAAAACAAGTTGCAGGGCTGGGCCTTTGGAGAAAATGACAGAAATTAAGACATGTTTACTAAATTTTAAATGTGGTCATGAATCTCAGACTATCAAACCCAAAGGCAACTGATAGTCGGGGGACGGTTGTTTAACCACTGAACACTGCGCAGGAAGCTTTGGCGTGCATGTTCCACTAAAGTGGTAGTCCTGTCAGACTCGTAAATGGTATCCAGGCTTAGATATGGGGGGCCCCTTTTAGACATGTTTACTATCAGCACCAACATCTTAGTTTAAAACTGGGCTCAGTCTGCTGAGAAGGCCTCCAAGTAATTTGTGATAATTTCTTTAATTGAGCAAAAACAAGTCTTTAAAATAGAGCTTGGCCGTCAAAGCGTTGGGCTGCGAGTGACTAACAGAGAGGCTGGAAGCAGCTAGACTACTTACATAATGCAGGGCCAATGTTTGAAGCAAAACTATTATCAGTGTGCTTTGAGCTCTTTTTGTTTAATGAGCAGCAATTAAGTAAAAATGCGCCTTTCAGAGAGCACCAGCACACATGCATGACATTACACGCACCCTCACTTGGACAATTGTTTCAAACCAAACGCCTTTAGCTGTGACAGTTTTTCAATTACAAACATGTAGCCTATATATTGTCTTAATTTAATTGCATTTCTTTTTTCATATTCCAATTAAAATAATAACGCTGAGGTTTTACTTGAACGTTTTAACTGCTCTTACAAGTAGAACGATGAATGCTAAACTATTGGCTGTGCTAGTCTGAAGAGTTTCTTTGTAACAGACTTTTTAATTATTAGGCAATAAAAAAATCATAAACAACAGGGCGACTTTTAATGCAGCTAGTAACATGTTTGGAGTATTCACTCTTAAGTACAACTAATATCTGATTAATTTACTTTTAGTGGCTCGCGAGTATGTATTGTATTTTACAGTCTAGAAAGCAATTTACTATTAACTGGCAATTACATACAGAATGATTGTTAATTTGGCTCTTAAGTGCGTGGTGCTTGAAAATTGTTATCACACTCTAATTTTTGACCTTTTTTACAAAAGGGTGAGGTACCCTGGGAATACAGAAGACTAGTAGACAAGAGCTGGACATGTCATTTGTGACTCATATTTTTAATTTACCATGCTAATCAACGGAATTGCCAAATTCTCCCAAGGTAATTGCAGCCTTACAGATGTAGGAAACGGTGCTAGTAATTTTCAATAGCTGGGTAGTGCCCTCTGTTTGCTGACAGACACGTGTGTGTGTTTGCCCTAGTATTTTGCAAACGTACATGTTTGTGTATATATGTGGTTCAGTGAGTAAATGTGTGTTAATGTACGTGGGAGTTTCTCTGACTTCGTGTGTGTGTGTGTATATATGGTTGAGAATTTGTATGCATGGGTGTATTTGTAATAGATTAATATGGTCAATGTTCATACACAAATTAGGTCTTTATTGAACTAAGCCCAGAGAAGTAATTATCTTTGCCCGTTCTTTCTTTCTTACAGGCTGTGTGAGCCACACTATACTCTTGTTTCATTATCCCACAGTCCTCTTGCCCTGTGGAAGGGCTCATGCTGAGAAGGTTAAATGTTAGAGTGCCATGCCAGACTGGAAGCATGTTGGGACACTGATGGAAAACAGATGCCCTCGGGATTCAGTCCCTCCTATTAGGAGCCCACATCATTTTCATATTGTGAAATATCGAGGCTTGACTCACATTTCAACGAGGAGTATAATTTCCAATGATTATCTCATTGTCCTAATCAATTTGGGAGCAGCACAAATCAGACAGAAGTTACTAGGTCAGACATGTTACGACCTTACGTTTCTTTTTAACTGTGCTGCGGATAGCAAGCTCTGTCGCATCCAGTGTTCAAAAAGCAAATACCTCTCAAATCATATTTGCTGTGCTGCACAACAGACCATGACAGTGTGGTGAAAAAGTTATATATTATTATTTTTACATTTTGCATATGAATTTTCATATATTTTTGTATAATATATTACATTTCACTCCAGAATTTCACTTGGGTTTTTCCTTGTCATTTTTTTAACCACATCTGATAGCAAACTGATGACTCTATTCATTCTGCATATTCATATTCTGTCGTTGAACTACTCTTTGTGACATACCCAGGTGTTTAGCTGCTATATTATTTACTGCATAAAGCATCTAATACCTGTATATTTGAGAGTTTTCTACAAATAAATAGTGTAATTTACGAACTATTTACCATTTATTCATGCAGTAAGTTGGACTATAAAGCTGCATTCAATCCAGACTTAAGAAATTAAATGCTCCATTCTAGGTGAGCACACTGCAATTAGTCATCTCAAACTAACAGTGATCTTAATGCCAGCCCATTTATTTTTGCATGTTTCCTGTGGGAGCACAAAACCAAATCATATGGTTAATAGTGTATATTTTGAAAGGCTGATGTAAGGTGTAAGTCACATATTGCATCGTAGTTATCTGTTCAATAATATTTCGCTAGTGTTTATAGAGCAAAATATAAACATGAGTAGAGGAGTTTCCAATGGCAATTGATTTTCTCAAGCAAAGGAAAGTCCAAAAATGAAAGTCCCAGTGACTCAGGGATAAGTGGAAATGACTACAAGAAAGGTCTAAAGTGTAATACATATACCTTTGGATTTCAACATCCAAATCAAAAAATAACATGTTTGTAAGTAAAGAAAGCACTCACTAAAGCACTAGTGAAATCTTTCACTAGCACTAAATGAAAACCCTGCGGGTGAACTCCCGAAACACGATTCCTGATTATAACTTGACAGTAAACACAGAGGGGCCGATTACAATGTCTGGCAGAATTGCTTCCACCCAACACGTCTCATAAACAGGACCGACTGTCCTTCGTTTGGCGGTTCCGACCAACAGATTTGGATGCGAACAAATTCCAACATTTCCAATGGGAGCATGTGTTAAGGCCGTAAACAGGCCGTAGTACATGCTCCTATAGGGAAATGGGAGGTGGTGTTAATCCCTGCACCCCGTGGCAGGCACCTTGAGGTGCCTGCCACGGGATGCAGAGATTAACAGGAGGGCACCATAGGTGCCCCCTCGGCCCCCAACTGGAGGCTGTTCACACAAGGGGCCCTGCTAAGAGCACCTGAACAAGGTTTCCAACAGGTTTCCATGTTGGAAAGGCCAGCATGCCTCCCTGCTGGAAACCATGCATCGTAATCGCAAGGGAGGAAAGACCGCCCTTTGGATTTACGGGCCAGCCTCTGACTGGCAGACGGGCTTCTGGAGCACGTCGGAAGCCCGACGGAATGACTGGTCGGTTTCAATTCTGACCAGCTGATTCATAATCAGCCAGCTGGAATTGAAACGGACGATGGGGGTCCGTTCGGAGGCTTTCTGACCACCATCGTAATAAGCCCCAGAGCTGTAAAATGGGAAACCAATATTAATGAGAAGATGCTTAGAAAGTCACAGCGATATTTATGACAACATAAATGGGACTGAGAAGGATGCAGCTACAAAGAGGAATACCCAAAGCTGGAAAGATTGTTCTGCAACGTTTGATGAGACTATTTTTTAATTGTATTTTTTGGTAGATTTATATAGCGCAAACACAATCCGAAGGTATTGTAATGCTTTAAATTAGCACCAATTACGTTATGCAAGGACACACTCATTTTTGGTAGGCACGGGGAGATTACGTGATTCGCCCAGAATCACAAGATGCTGATCTGATGCCGAGGCTTGAACTTGGACTTGAACTTGGTTCCCCAGCTCCAAAGTCGGCAGCTGTTGCTATAAGGCCACATCCTCTCCTATATATAATGCACTAAAATGCTGAGTCCCATGCTCCAAAGTTGTTGGTAGATAACAGCTGAGCTCTAGCAGCCTAGAGGAGTACATAAGAGAAAGGAGCATGTTTCAAAGATTCGGATTGTGGTACCGACTTGAACTTCACTAATGAACTTCTGAGATTGTCCTGACAGACTTTCTCAGAACGATCTACCATTCGGCTAGTTTTTAAATAATACATGTGTCCACGAGAAATCCTTTAAGAAGATCACTTTAATACAGGAGCTAAACGTCTTAACTGGAGCTTACAAATTGTAGTCCAGCATCTAAAGAACACATTATTTCAATCCTTAGATCAAAAAGAAAGCAAGGAGTAACCCCAGTCCAAGCTACAAATGCGTTGTACTACAGATTCAGTGACACTAGTTGAATTTCGCTAACTCCTGGGAGTAGAGAAATGAGAGGCAAGAAACAGGCACCTTTGCACCTCTGAAGTGTTTAATTGAGATAAACATAAACGTGACAACCAGTTTTGAAAAGCAATCCTGATATAGGAATCAGAATAGGATGCAGAGTGTGGTCACAGGCATCCTTAAATGAATCACTCAATGAATGATTTAAACGACCACAGGCCTAATTATTAGTAGGTGGAGCAATAGCCCCGGATGGGATATTGCTTCATCTGATCATGACTATCCCACTGTTCCCGCACCCGGTTTTCCTGTGTCCGAAAACACCAGATCCAATTCTATCGGCTGAAAATTTCAAACCAGTAAAACACATTAGGTTTTGACTGCAACAGTAGCCAAACCATTTCCACTGTTGGACCCTGACTTTTGTCTCTGGCAAGATGAAAGCATGCAACAGTCTCAACATGCCAGAACTAATCTTCCCCTTCTCCTCCCTCCCTACCTCCTCCTTCTACCCATACCAAACACAGAAGCATCCGTACACATTTACCACCTTTTCAGAGGAGGTGGTAAATGTGTGTGAT
>NC_136065.1:986149692-986167192 GCF_964261635.1 Lissotriton helveticus | reverse complement strand
GTTCATATTTTAAAAATCCTAAGTTTAGGTCTGGTTTGCTCGTTTACACTCTTTGTAAAACTGTGTTATAGATGTTTTGGCTATTTAAATGTTCTTAGTAAACACCAGCAAACTAATAATACAATTAAGTAACAAAATAAAGGATAATAATTTAAGAGAAAAGAAATCTTTGGTTGTGTTCCAGGAGCAAGAAGTACTATGCTTTGCGACTCAGGCGCAAATATGGAGTTTAGTAAAATGTGGCTTTTGTGTTTAGTGTCACATTCTCCTTCATACAGATTATTATAACAAATTCTTGTGTTTTGCTAAGATCATAATAGCTCATTATGAGAGTCTGAGTTTGGCCCTCACCCAAAATCCTTACACCGCACAGCTAAGCATGCTTACTTGAACATCTAATGTTGCTAGTTTACTCTCTCTTGGGAAGTGCAAGACTAGGGAAAGGACTCAACCTTCTTAATTGTGGGCCTCATTAGCGATGGTTGCTAGGCAAAACACACACCTACCTTCAGTGCATATGAAAGAGATAAACAATACGTCATGGCGGTAACGACTCTGGTGCTTCAAGCGACCTTTAATTATTATATGTTTGCTCTTTTATACCTTAGCCATTATTACAGAGAAAGAAATGTATTCATTTTATGTGCATCCCGCCATATTTCTAAAATATTCTCCTTTTGTGATGTCCCATTTAAGTTTCCCTTGAATAAAATATGTGTTTAAAATACTGTTTCAAAATGAACACATAATGCATCTGTGCGTGGAATAATGCGGAAAAATAATATTGGGTTATAGTTTTTAATTTTCAGGGATTTTGTGATCAGGGTGGATTGCACTTTTAGTTTTATTCTCTATTATACGATAGCATTCTGCAATTATTTTCGCAACTAAGAAAATATTATGCGATTTTGTCAGAAGAATTGTGGTTATTGGCGACCATAACGGTTTATGATGTCACTAGCAATGGAGTCGTTTACATATTTCTCAACTTCTAGTGGTGTGTAAAATAAAAACGAGGCATATCATGAACTATTTGTTGCATGTCTGAATCTGTACTATGGTTTACAAAGTGTACCACTTTTCTGAGTGGAGGTTATAACAAAAACCACAATGGGCACAACGAGCCCTGCTTGACCTTCCTTCTCTGCAACAGTAACTAACTGGATAACTAGAAATGTGTCAAAATTAATATCAGGGCCCTGCAACTACCCTCTTACTTCACTGCCCCCAAACTCAATAGGATGGTAGAGCCACTGGCAGGGGATGCCAAGAGGACAGCCACCTTCACCGAAGTCACAGCTAGCATTCAAAACATACAAAATAAAGTTTTTTGTGTCTTCTCATAAGCTCTTTTCTATCTTTATTTGGCCTAATGGACGGTGGAATGCAAGTGCTCACAGCTATGAAACAACATTAAAATGTAATGAATATGGTGCCTTAGTTGTTTCAAATGAGTAGAAAAACACAAAATTGAATGGACTCCGATGATAACATGGATATAAAGTAAGAGTGTCCTTGCTGTAGCCACAGGAGATGGGAGGGAGAGGATGTGAATGAGGGCTGTTTTATTTCTCTAGTCCACTCTTTCCATTAACTAGGCTAATCCCTTTAGCCCTTAACCTATTTATTCTCTCTAGCTGTGGCATGCAAATCAACCACATGGAGATTATGGTTTTAGCGACCATTTTCCTGTGTCCTGTTGGGCCATCATTCCTTCCAGACATTTCAGAGCTAAAGAAATGCTACCCAGAGCCTCAATTAGAGACTGGGGAGCAGTACCTCTGGTAAAAATTAACACAGCTCCCACCCAGTCAGTCTTGTAGTTCCCCCATTTCATCTAAAGCATGGGAACTCATGAGTGTCTGACTGTGGAGCATCAGCAGGTTAAGTCACTGGAAATTCTTGGCCTGGTGGTTGCCCACGACAGGACTGCCAATCCACCACAGCCTCCTGCCTGCATGTCTTCTCCTTGCCGGGCTGAAAATTCAAGTAATATTTCTTACACTAAGGGAGAAAACTCTCCATACGTCAGGGACATTTTTACCCAAACAAAGTCCCATTCTGGGGTTCGTTTCAGATACACTGAAGGCACGGACATCTTTGCCAGGGAAGAAACATTCTCTGACTACAGTAGGATGATGGACCACCCAGCAAGGTCATACTGATATGCACAGCCTGGATCACTGTGCAGGAAATGAGATCATAGTAATTAAAGTCTGTGGTGTTGGATTAAAGGTCCTATGGAGAGAGATGCCTTTCCTTGGCTGGCCAAACAAGTTGGTCACTGCTATACACTAAGGTTGAAGCATGTGGAAAAAGCTCACACCGGACACCAGTCGCGCTAACAGAAAAAGAGGGAATTAATTTAAGTGCTTCACACTGGCCACAACACTTCCTAATAGTCTAACAGCAATTAGGTCCGGCTGCAGCACGTGATTGTAGCTCCTTACTTATTAACCATCAGGATTTGAAGGTAGAGACCATTGTTAATTGTGTCTTACCCATGCCAGGCCTGAAAGTCTGGAGATGATTGTTTGAGGTCTTGAGAATAATATTTCGGAGTGTATTAAAATATTATTCATGCTATAATTTTGCTAGTTGACAAAATGCATGCTCACTTTATTTGATTAAAATGCAACATATTTTCATTTCCAAATAATGAGCAATGTAACTTTAAAACTTTGTTTAGCAATACCCAGAGGTAGGCTGATTCAAGGGTCCACCCTCCTTTTCTCTCATACATGAAATGGTTTTAACTTATCTCCCATATCAAAGAGAAATGGAGAGGCTATTGTTTCTTGCAGGTCATCATTTGCTGATGTCTTCTACGGAAGATGTTTAATACTTTTAGTTTCCCTGGTATTTACTGATCAACTCATAGGTCTGACATACAACAATATTTTGCTATGTCGTGCTCAGATACTTCACAACACTCTGTATACTTTCCTTCAGAATTCTCGAAATCTCTATAACTTTAGCATCTTCACTGAAAAACAAACTTCACTCACTATCCTACTAGTACCTGCACTAAACAGAATGTTCACATTCATATTTAATTTGATTCATAGTGTGTTGATGCTAATATCTCGGGCTTCCTATAATGCATGATTACTTAATACAGTGGTATGAGCCATATGTATGTTGGAGGAAGCAATACATGTAAGTGGAAATATAGAGAGAAAGAAAATGGGACACATAGTTCTTAGGGACACATGAATTACATTAAGACTATGTTGTGCTATGGGTAATGAGACACAGGTAAAATGTACAGTGATGTGTTACATTTGTTTTGTGTTTCTAACAGCTAAAAAAGTTCAACTCTTAAAGCTTTACTATCCATCAAGCAACCTCTGCTGAATAATAGAAATGCCAGAAATAACAATAATTATTTTGAAAACACAAAATATAATTTTCAAAAGCACTTTTATTCAAAGTGTTTTAGAAGGAAGCTGTTTTGTATATACACAGGACCCTCAGGTCTAAGCTGGTACTAACTAACCCAGCAGACAATCATACATGAAAGATGTTGCTCAGACACACATTTCTCGTGCTAGTGTGTGCTTCAGTAAGCTATCACTTTAAGATCTTACACTATATAAATGATAAGAAAATTATTATATTCCACTTGGTGTTCATAAATCAGTCATCAAATTGATATGTGGTCTTTTCCATTTAATGGTTGACCAAAGTCACCAGGTCCTTATAGAAAGATCTGTAACATTACGTTTATTTCCTAATGATGTTTAAACATATACCACAAGAGAGGGATTGCCAGAAGAAGACCTACATATCCACATTGAATGAACAAGAGAGTTATCCACAGTTATGAATGCCACATTTCGAAATGGCATACAGCTTGCTTTTATGAAGGTTTGAGGAGGAACTGAATGTTTGACATCAAAATGTATTTCAGTTTTTGTGCTCCTGTGATGTTTACCCATTATTTCACCTCAGCTCAATAGCAGTAGACTGAAGTCAACTCCAATGAACTCAGATCAACACGAGTTAACAAGTTAACACACATATCAATTTTTAGATGAAGAAATGCAACCAGGTGGCCACATTTCAGAGTGAAAGGATAGATCAATGGGCAATTTCTTTAATGCTCCCTTATGACTTAATGAAAGAACAATGGTTCTCAATGTTATCCTGGAACAAGTATTCGAAATTAAAGGTCCAAATAGAGCCCATAATATCCAAATGTAGTAACTTCTTTTTTTGGAATGTTGCTAAGAAATACTCAAACAAAGAAGAATGGTCATGCAAATAAATTCAGTGAAATAAAAGTTGTAACAACTATGTTACAGCAATCCAGAGGGTCAAAAAGCCAAAGGTAGCAACATTTATATGTATAAGTCAATATATGCAGCTCAAGAAGCAGCTTGGATTTTTTGCCTTACCACCCATACTAAACATTCGGAATGTGATGTAACTGAGGAATATACCATGTATTTTCCCTTCTCAGTAACAGGTACAGGCTAATTAATGGTAGGTGGTGTTGAAGACCTTTGATACATTTAAAAGTATGAAGGCTTGAAATCACCACCATAAGCTCATATCTACAATCTAGCAAAATGGCCATCACAGATAATTAAATTAATTGAGCAGGGTGTAAAGCTATTTGTATGGAGATCTATAAAGGCTGAGATACTCAGAAACAACCTGGAAGTCAACAATTGTTTGCCGCATTTTTGATGGGTTGGGGAGATTAGAATTGGCTCAAGGGTGACACTTTGGGATTATTTAAACATTTATCAGAAATCTAAAGTTGTTCATCATTGTGGATGTACTGCCTGAAGTTAATGAGCAATGAGGCATTTAACAGAAATTTAAAGTGGCCAGCTAGGACTTCTTTATAGTGGTTAGTGGCCAGTTACTGTTGTGGCCAACCAATAAGTGCCAGACTGCACTAACATTGAACAGGCCAAATATGGGACCCCATGTCATCATAATAAGTTGGTTTTCCTTGTGTTAATTGGAAGCAGTGGCATTACATTTCAGAAAAACACTTTGACTGATGAATGTGAATTTGTTAGAGCAGTTTTTTACTGATTGCACTGATAGATGTATTTTGTGGAGTAGAACATTTCTTTAAATATTACCTGATTGGGTCAAATCATGATTTCGGGAGTTAGTAAGATCCATGTAACTTTGTTTAAGAATTGTAAATGTAAACATCATATGCGCATCAACTGCATTACTTAGCATTTTAAATACATTATATCACCTAGTATCATGAATCAGATGTAGTCAACATTTCCAAAGCTAGATGCCTTTAAAAGTTAATTACATTTACTTGCGATACTAATTTGCTCCTATGTTATATGCTGGGGTTATGCCCTGTAATGAAATCTGTAGAAACACAACCATTCTAATTTCTTTTTCTAATACAAGAAGAATGTACTTCGTTTTATCATAAAAGTGTGGTGCAGGAATAGGAAACACAGGATAAATTATTTGCAGATGTGGTTTATTTCACCATCCGTTTAAGCTTACAAGTATAACCTGAGAAAGTACTCCTGGATCAAGAACTGTGAGAAGCCAAAATAATATAAAATAAATGAAACTGCGAGAAAAGCTGCAAGCAAAACAAAGCTTTAAAAATGTTACAAAAGATATCTGAGAGTGGTTGTGGGGGGATGGGGGTGCACCTATCGTGATGGAAAGAGGATGGGAAATAATCTGGAAGTGATACATGAACCACATACTCTCAGTGCTGCTGTTAGTGTGATCAGCATCGTCAATGCCATGGGGAGGTTCAAACATGTAAATGAACTGTGAATTGATACACCAAAATAAAATATGATGCGAAAAAGCATTGCAAATAAAAAGACATGTAAATGTGTGCCTACCATTTTCCAGATAAGAAGGAGTCGTACCTTCTGAAGGATCAAGGCGGCGGGCCCGCCTCCCGTGTTTGGAGTTGTTGTGTACAAACATGTTGTCTGAGACAGCCAGGACATGGCCATCCACGTTGACTGTCGTTGATACAACAACCTGGAAAAGAGAGCATCATTACGTGTTTTCTCAATGATTAAAACAATGCATACTGTCACAAACTGTGTCCTTAGGGAAAACATCTGGTTTAAATGTAAGCAGCACTGTTTCAGATTTCAAAATAAAAACACACCAGTGTTTCTGATCAGTAGTGAGGCTGTTGTTTACTCTGTTGGCTCTGTTTATTTAAAAATATGTTCAAAACGAATTACAGATGAATGACCTATTATAATGCAAAAAAGAACAATTGATGGACAGAATGCAGAACAATGTCATACATTCACCCCAGTATAGAGATCTGGGACTAAATCCATTGTTTTTTTGCTCACCATGCCATTCCAGTTTGGCCGCAGCCATATGCAAATCAGTCTTGACGCTGCGCCCAATGGGAAGAGTCCAGCCTGAACTGTCATGCCAGGTCCTCCCTGGACTGGAAACAAGCATCCTAGGGCAGGTGTTGGGCTTTCAGCCGTCATCAGCCAGGATAGCTTGACTCCAGTGGCATGGAGAGCACGGTACCATGTCTGGGCATACCCGTCCCACTCCGGGTGACGAATGCAAAATTAACAATTGATGGACAGAATGCAGAACAATGTCATACATTCACCCCAGTACAGAGATCTGGGCCTAAATCCATTGTTTTTTTGCTCACAAAGCCATTCCAGTTTGGACCCAGCCATATCCAAATCAGTCTTGACCCTGCGCCCAATTGGAACAGTCCAGCCCGAACTGCCAGACCAGGTCCTCTCTGGACTGGAAACAAGCATCCTAGGACCGGTTTGGGGCTTTCAGCCTTCATCAGCCAGGATAGCTTGACTTTAGTGGCATGTTTGTTCTGCATTACGTCCATCAATTGTGTGTCTTTTGTTTTCTCTCCCTAAGTGCGCCAGGTATGCCCAGACGTGGGTCCTGGGCTCACCATGCCACTGGACTCAAGGTATCCTGGCTGATGAGTGGTAAAAACCCTAAACCGGTCCAAGGATGCTTGTTTCCGGTCCAGGGAGGACCCGGCTTGGCAGTTCGGGCTGGACTGTTCCCATGAGGCACAGGGTCAAGACTGATTTTCATATGGCCAGGTCTAAACTGGGGTGGAATAGTGAGCAAAAGAATGATGGATTTATCCCAGATCTCTTGACTGGAGGTGAATGTTTTGATTTGTACTGTATTCTGTCCTTCAATTGTGTGTCTTTTGCTATTATAATAGCAAATTAATTTAGGTACAGGCATTTTTTTTTTAAGACTAGCAGCAGACCTGCTCACAGGTTTATCCTCTCCACACACACACACAGGTGCATGCACACACACCCATAGACAAAACTAAGCACATATACATACATATAGACACACACACACACACACACATCTGAAAACACACACTCCTATTTCAGTGGTAGGTGTTGGCTATCTGTATCGACTCACTGTTTTTGTAATGTTGCATATAAGTTTAGGAAGATGTTTAACTTTGGGGCAAAATATGATATTTATTGCACCAATACCTCAGAGTCTTGCAATGAATTAAGGTTTTGCTTGAAATAATATTGTACTTTTTCCTCAGTACAAATGTGCATACCCACACAGGATACCTTATTTCATTCATTCTCATTTTTGGCATTGTACATTCTCATTTTTGGCATTGTACTGAACGTGGTATGCCTAGCAGAATGTTTCCCCCTGATGGTTATGGTTTATTATATTGTTCACTGTTAGGTTTCATTAATTTGTCTGAGCAACTCGAAAAATGGTTTTCGAGCATGTTTAAAATATATGGTTTTAGGCAGACAAGAAAACATTCATTTAAAAGTTTTTAAATAAACATAGGCACTAATTAGAAATTCTACATTTCTGAGGTGGAATCTCAATGCAGTACATTATTTTGAATCCTAACTCTCATTTCAGGATCAGAGTGTTGTTAAAGAGGAAACAAGGTCTTCTTACACTGGTAGGTGATCCATGACTATATTTTATCCATGAACACTTACAGACACGTACCAAAATACAGCCATAAATCCAATTCTTGAAATTTATTTTCGGAACTATCTTCAAGTGGAAGCAAGTTGAAATCGCACAATTCATGTTATTTCTGGGTATGTTTGGGATTGCTTAACAAAGACAGTTTTAAGAATTTGAACACAAAATGGAATAACATCTCTTGAATCCATGCATCTTTGCACTGTAGGATATGAGCCCTGGCTACCAAAGTTTGGAGGAAGTTAGAGAATATAAAAAGTTTCACTCGTGAAGCAAAACGAAGGAAGGTGCAACAGGAAGTGAGGGTGCGCCAATAAAGTGCGAAAGTAAACACATATGGCATCGAATGTACTAGCTTTACTTATTGCAGTGGGAAACAGTCCCCAATGTGAGAATAGACTATCAATTACTTTGGAGAAGAATTCAGTTCAAAAATACTATGGAATGCAACATCGTGGTACATAAAAGAACATTAAGAAATGTGTGAAACTCAAAATAAGCCAGCACATCCTATCTAGGAATAAGAAGCCCAATACACTTAGTGTCTCTGTAGACCAGTCTCGATGCAATCAGCTGGGAA
The DNA here is from genome assembly GCF_964261635.1 of Lissotriton helveticus. Classification (NCBI taxonomy): domain Eukaryota; kingdom Metazoa; phylum Chordata; class Amphibia; order Caudata; family Salamandridae; genus Lissotriton; species Lissotriton helveticus. The sequence goes on along the minus strand of NC_136065.1, from coordinate 986,158,647 downwards.
AACACTAAAGTGGAGCAAAGGGTGTAGGTGTTTTTTTTAGAATGTTTTATATATTACCTCAGTAAGATTACCAGCCACCTATGGTTCTTCAAGACTGCGAAATAGGGCTGTGTCTTATTTTGTAATCTTCAAAATCACAGAACAATGGCAATTCAACAAAAATCAACTACCTTTTACAGTTAGTAGAATATACCTAGTGGAAGCGAATGCACTTTATGGCTTCCATGGAATATAAATAGAGGTTCACATTAGCAAAGGATATTTTTTAAAGTCTCATGGCATGATGTGGAAGCAGGAAAATGCGGAAAAAGAGACAACTGTCTTTGTTCTGTCATCTAAATATAGGTCACCCACCAGGGGAAAACAGTACAGTGCAGCTGAAAAAAGGAGAAAAGATGACATTCCATATTTTGTGTTACTGTACTGGATCATTTCTGCAATTCATCTGCAAAAAGGTGCTGAGATAGTGAAATCTCGTACAAATAGTGTTCGTGGCCTGACATGCTGTTAAGTCCAGTTAAACCTTTGAGAAGCTGGGAGATTAGTTGAAGAGACCAGTGGAAGCCATTTTAGTGACTACTGACCTGCTTTGATTGTCAACCACAAGATCATTTGTGATTGATGCATCTTTTAGCTATCACTAAGACAAAGTGGACACTTCCACTCATTTCAGATTTGACCTTCGGCTTCGCTCACATGGATCAATATCACCTGTGCCAACTGATGGCGAGGTACATGAAAAATGGTAGCTTGGATAAAGTGTTTTGTTGGAATATTTTTTCAAAGATTGCTCTTTTAACATGTCTCGTTGACAATCACGGTTCTGTTTTTACAATTTTTTTTATCAAAACAATGTGCATACTTTTTAAGTCATTAAAATATTACTTTAGGAAACATTCATAGTTCTTAATCAATGAGTTGATTTTATTAGCAAATAATGTGAACGACCCGTGTATTTTTTCACTGCTACCTACTGTTTGGACACCTCAAGGGTTTTCAGGATTATTTGTTTTTTTATCATAATCTTGTTATCTTTCCATACCAGGTTAAAATAGCCTTGCATGCTTCAATTGACACGAAACAAGGTGCTTTTTCTGGAAAAATGCATAGAATGAATCTCAAAACTAAAAATAGGTTTTATGATTAGGTCCTATGAACAAATGACAATCATATGCATGAAGAAACTCATATAGAACAAAAACAGACAAAAGAAGACCTAATGTAAAACCAAATAAACCATACATTAGAGGAACATGTTGAGAAAATTCAGATGACATTTAAAGTATCCATCTATTCAATGTTTTGCAAAGGTGTAAATAAATTAAATGCCCTCATGCATTTTAAATATCCAGTGATCCATAATGAATGATGAATATATTCATGTGCTGCAAAGAAGCCCTCCTCTAGCGGGCATTTTTAATTGTTGATTAAGAGAAAAAGTACATCTTTGAGACTTTGTAGACAGTGGGGTTGTTCTCTTTCTTGGTTAAAGGTATGCTAAAAGTCTTAAAGGCTGGGATTCTCTAACAGTTGTATGCTTGTTGGATGATCTGAATAAGTGGTTTGGAGTTTATCTGAACACTTATTGCAGGGGTAAATGTTGCTTTAACCAGTAAAGATTTTAAATACTGAGAAGTGTATGAATTGCTACACCTTGCACGATTTTCAGCCAGCTACAATTTCTTGTTGAAACTTCTATGGTTTTGGTCTAACCTTAGGCTGATTTAGAAGGGGTTGAAAGGAAATCTTAGCATATGGTTATAAAGGCGTGCCTGATGATGTGTGATACTAACTGAATGGTTTAGTGAAAGTCCAAAATAATGGTCCCTTCTCCAGCTCAAAACCTAGGCTCCTAACAATTGTTTGACAGGGACATGGATGTTACCTAATCTCTTTCGATATATCTAAACAAATCAATAATGCCAGCACATTCATACTGCTATTTACTTTTCTCTTGTTAAAAAATGTTTTGTACAATCACCTGTGTTGTATTTCATCCATTAAAACTCAAATCAATGTTCCAATTAAACCAAGTGAGAATGCTATGAGGCTACAAAAGATCAACATGTATGTTTATGTGGTTAGCTGTCACTTGCTCAATTATAATCAGAATTTAGTGAAAAATGTTCAATAATGAAAAATGAACAGATATTTTCTGGCGAGTGCATTTTATTGAGTACCTGGAATCTCCGCATGTCTCGTGGATTGCCAGCATTCTTTAAGCAGTTCTGGTTGCATTTGAGGAAAAACTTTAGGAAAAACCTACAAAAAGATAAAAATGTAACATCAAATCAATTTTAAATATGTCATCTTAATAAATGTACAAGCTCCAGCACATCTCATTAAAACATCTCAGTGCAACTTTTAAGGCCATGATTAAGTGTTAGAGAAAGGCAGAAGATTATGGCAGTAAGTCAACTTTGCTAATTCCTCAGAATGTCAAATTCAGTGAAGTGAATTCAGTGAAGTGCTTTAAGAGCCAGATAACCCGGGTGTGTTTTAATGATGCATCACATTATAAAATGTAAAATCCTGTTGCCAGACACCTTACTATGACAATGGTTTTAAAGAATAAACACCAACTGGATGGATAGGTATAAGAGGGTTGCACAAATACAAAGAAATGTGGGTCGGTCTTCTATTATTGGACAACAATGTGATAATAATGGCCCCAGAATTTGAATCAAATAGAGATTAGAAAACGTTTAATTTGTATGCCTGGGGGTTCACAAAACTGGGTAGCTTCTAGGTGGCTTGAAGAAGATGATTTCACCCTGATTGCTGTAGATGAGCCAGGTGCTTTCCACTCTCATTGGTAGAGAGGGTTTTGGGTAGAAAAGACGAGGTAGTTGCCTAAGGAACATATTTTTTCGTGATCAGATATAGTAATGAATCTGATGGATAGTCGTGTGTACAATGCATAGTACTAGCTCATATCTGTGTCTTCACTAAAGTAGATTGTCTTACTTCTATGTCCACGAAGAGGGGCATTTGTAGGCATGTAACAAAAACAACTGAAACTGGTAGGCCCTGGATGCCCACAGATGTTTAGAGGTCACCTAATCACCAGTTGGACCAAAGGGGCAAAGCCCGCCTCTAAACCAAATGAAATACAATTTCCTCATTTCCTACCCCTGCAAGTGTAAGTTAATATACTGTGCAACAACGTTTGTAGGCTTTTCATAATAGAACTCTAGTCTCTAATGGAAGTCTGCAAGGAAAGAGCCAAAAGTTAGTGATTAAGTAAATTGTAAACAATTTGCTCTATTTATATTATAACTGTTAATCAATTCTTTATATATATAAAAAAATAGGCATGTGCATTTACTGCACATGTGTGAACTAAAATGTGTATAACATTCACATACCAAATATAATTACAAGGCCCTCGCTGTGTCAGTTTGATGTAACTTGTTTAGACTTATAATCAATATACAAAGCATAATTCCCAAAACAGTATAAATATTAACAATAGACTTCTAAAAAGGAAAACCCCTTGCAAAATCCAAAAACTTGATCTTAAAATGAATTACTTTTTGTTAATCAGAATTGATTGAATATCTCAGTATGTGTGGGGAAACATTTGTTTTTGGATGCTTGGAACTGAGCGCACAGCACCGTTTTCTGTCTTTGGAAACACATAAAACTACATTTATAAGAACACTGTTTGCTGAGAAACAGAAGGGTTGATTTGAACACGTGAAAGACACAAAAAGCACTCATAGAAAGGGATACCTTAATGAAATATCGATAATGCATGGAAGGATAAAATGATTTGTAAACACCTAACATGATGATCCTCTACTTGAAGGGGTTCCGCTTCATATTACAATTATTTGCTGTTTCTTGTGTGTTTTGTATGTGTTTTTCGATGCAAAACTGTGTGGCCCGTGTAATTGGTAGTCTTTGTATTGATGTTTTTTTTCCTCAGAATTTTGGCACATGTAGTCGAAGTGCCAAATGTCTCCAATGTTTTCTAGCATGTTCCACTAATTGGTGCAGTGCTGTGGTAGCTTAAGGAATTGTTTACAGAAATACATGTGATGTGTTTCTGAAAATAGACACGAGGAACATTTCTGTGAAAGCCATTTGATAAAATTAAATGTACCACTATATTTCTAGGAGTTTCTTGGTTCAGTAGAAACAATCTGTACCCCATAACTATCACAAGGCAAATACAAATATACTGATTGGTAAATTCTTGACATTTTTATCCGTATAAAATGAATATGGACTTTGCACGTTCATCGGCGTTAAATGAAGGTAATAAAGTTGAGAAAGCAATTATGCACGTTGTTTTGTTGTGTGGGCATAATTTCAGCCGACCAGCGTACATAGTAATTTCCCGTTACTTAAAAGAAAATCTGATTGTTAGAGGAAAGAGCTGCTATCCATTCAATTAAATCCTATTACACACCACATGGCTTCACTATTTTACACGCTTTTGAAGACAGAATGTGGATCTTTTATTAACTCAGCTCACCTATACACTTAGCTCACAATGCCTCTTAACGCCCATCTGCCATCAGCATACAGTAAGTCACTTGATATTCCACCCACCAATTTTTCCTAACAACCACTGTGCAATTAAACTCAACACGTTCTGTTGCGAGGTAAATTAGGCACACCTGCGGCCAGACTTCATTTGAACTGCATCAGAAAAGGACCTAACAAGGTGAGAGCGTGCTGCAAAGTTATAGTCCTGTCAGGCAATTAGGTTTCCACTTCTGGGACACCGGCACAGTGCAATTATGCCACACATTACAACCTGGCTAATCTTCTGAACAAATGTCATGTCTCACAGAAGCTAGTAAAAGCAGTTCATCTGCAAATGTGCCTGCTCGGCCACAGTCACCTCATGCACAGAGCAACCCAGAGGCAGCTTTCTGTGATCGCCCAGGTTTTTTAAATTAAATGTTAAAAGTCCTACAAGTGATGCTCCTTGCAATTTACATCTGGTGTTAAAAACAGGCCCTGTTGTGCACACTGTATCCTACCCACAGCGCTGTGGTGCGTTTTAGTGCAGAACAGCAATGTGCTATAACACACATTAACACAGGTAACTATTGTGCCCGCATTTCTAGGGTTATCTGTATGAGAAGCTGTGAAAATAAAAGTTATGGCATTTCAAGGAGCATGTCATTTTGTGTATAGTGTCTTAATGTGCCCGTGCATTGAACATTCAGTGCGCTTAGATCATTTCATAGTAACCAACCAGCCATGACACCAGGCAGGAGTGATCCATGTATAAGGTTTTCTGCATGTATTAGCTTTCCCGCACCCAGGGTGAGTTTAGCACCTCAACCCGTACAGAGACTTTTGATGTCTCTAAGGAATAAAATCCTCTGGATGCACCCTCACGGAACAGGTAAAAACATGAGACTGGCACACAATTATGCCACTCATTGGCGATGAATTTAAGACTACCATGGAACTCTTGCACATCTATAATACCAACCACCTTCGGAAACACACAGAACCAAAAATAGTTATTTGACCAAATGTATAGTTAGGGATATAGGTCTGGTTATCACCCTTTGTCCTATTTCTAACCAACCCCCCTCCCCATTCTTGGCAGTGGTGAGTAAGTATGTATAGGGAGATGAAGTCATTTTACAAGGATCATACAGGAGGTCAACTTTGGTATTTAGGGCCTGATTAGGTTCTTGGCAGACTGGTTACTCCGTCACAACAGTGACAATATCCTGTCCGCCGAAATATAAATCCCATAGGATATAATGGGATTTATATTTTGGCAGATGGGATATCCGTCACCGTTGTGACAGTGCAATCCATCTTCCAAGATCGTAATCAGGCCCTTAGTATTAATTTCTGGCCTTCATTCTGCAAATTGTGTAGTTTTGAAGCTTTTCTGGACATTGCAGAGATCTAAGTGTGATGCACTTTGAAGAGATATCATTTCCTAATAGAAAAGCCCCAAAGAAATTTCCAGCAACACATCAGTCTGTATGTTAAACTAGAGGAAATGATAGCACAGACACAAGAATAAGTATAGTGATGAAAGGCTCTGGTGGACGTGTTGTATTAATTGTACAAGTACCTTTATACCGTACAACAGTGCTATTGTTCATTACAGGTAATGGTGGGGAGCATTAGTTATGAAGTACAAACAAAAAGGTCAACCCTCAAACAAAATCAACAAATTGAAACAGCTCCTCCTTATATTGATGCGCAATGCTCGGCAACTCGTTGTTGTGCTCAGGAAGTTAGTTTGTCAACGAATCACAAAACACAGATCATTCTTGCAAGAGAATTTTAAACAAGTAAGTCTTGTTTTCTCAAACTCTGCCTTTTATTTGCCTGTGTTCATAATTCAGATTGGTGGAAAGTGAGCAGCTTGTGGCCAGAAGAGTGAAATGGCCCAAACGTCACTGGAAACCGGTAGACTAAGCCTATATTGGACATGTGAGCTCCTAGTTAAACATACAAATGTAGAAAACATCAGCATGGTGGAATTTAGGCCCATCCATTGCATTTCATTCCATAACAACCTTCATAAACAAATCTATTGCTAGGAATATATTGAGAATCATTTAATTTGGTACCTAAACAAATGGCATGCATACTGAGAGTTTTCAAGTTTGTGAATTTAAGAGACAGACCGAGAAAGGCAGAGAATTCTTTGGTATACAATAGTGATAGGAAACTGTCAAGAAACTGAGAGAGTAAAAGTCACAGAAAGGCAGGCAGAAATGCAGAGTGATAGACACAAACCTGGATAGAAAAGCATAATTGTAATGGGGGAGAGAAATCAAGAGAAGTAAAGGTAGACGGACAGGCAGACAAACCGATGGGCTTAAGGATGAGCAGAGATGATAGATAGATAGATAGATAGATAGATAGATAGATAGATAGATAGATAGATAGATAGATAGATAGATAGATAGATAGATAGATAGATAGATAGATAGATAGATAGATAGATAGATTAAATAAGTTGTTAAAGAGAAAAGTAGTGCGATAGTTATAAAAACATGTAAAACAGAGGTAAAGCACTGCAGAGACCGACACTGATTTCCAGGGATACATAGCTAGAAAGTATTAATTGGGTATAAAGACAGAGAGATGAACTGATGAACTTGCAAAAGAATAAACAAACAGATGGACAAAATAACCTCTTTAGTTTCTATGTCAATCTCAATCCATTGTATTTATTTTTGGGAAACTCACTGTAAAAATATTACACCCCACTATAAAAGTAATCTACATTTCTATAAAATGATTATCATACTAAAATGAATGTGCTCATTTAGCTCTGCTTTTACATCTTAATTTACTTTGGTGAAGAGATTCTCAGAAATGCACATGAACACAACACACAATTGTGGCTTGTCGCTATTATAGTACAAATGTTTGTAAATAGTGCAACACTCCTATTAATCAGCTAATATAGTGCCGTGAATGAATTCTCCCTTTCAGGAAACACAGTCAACGCCATTGAGGTTCAAGAGTTTCTAGTTGATGAGAGGTAGACATGAGTAGTAATAGGCCTACAATCTGTATTCAATGCTCATCCTGTTCTCTATTACACTGAGGGTGGCTTTTTATGAAGGGCCGTCAGTCAAAGACGTGCACCTTTCTTTTCCAGGCCTAGGTACACAAACAGCCTTATACTCCTCTAATGCAGGAAACACTACTCCAGTGTCCGAGGAGTCTTTTGTTTTATTTCAAATGTATCGCTCCTGTTGCTAAAAATGATTTTCCTGAGCGGTCGCAAAGCAGTGATAAAATGTCTAACCTGTCATTAGTGCATTATGCTTAATTGTGTACAGTATGTTTCCAGCTCCACTTGTTGGCCCATCATCAAAATGACCATTAAGGACACTAATTCCCTGACCCGGTCTTTATTTCCCTCAAGAGCCATAATCTTTCACAGTAGGTATCAGAGTAAATCAAACCTGAAATATGGGCTTTATTTACTTGTTTCTCTCAGGCACAGTGGTAGACAAACTGCTGCAGTGAAAATGGTAACTACTGCCTTGCAGACTGCTACAAATTCTGAAAAGGGCTTTGAAAGTGTCTTTCTGGCCTTCACATGCAAAACCTGGTTACAAATGGGGTATTGACTGTGAGATGACATCCGACGGATCACAATTGATTGGCCCGAGGGAACCTTGGGAGGGGTTTAGCAAACAGACGTCAAACATACACAACACTGCACTTGCCAGATCTCCAGTGCACAGCATTACACAGACCCCATAGCAGCAATGGGTGATCTGATACACAAGGAGGGAAAACGGGGATTCGAGAAGGGGGGCTGTCCTCACCAATTCACTAATTCACAAAAGGAGGACACACACTGCAGAGAAATATTCCCCTGTTCAGTAATGTACTCAATCCACTGAGGTACTGAATACTGTAACTAGACCCATAAGTAAAGGTGGAGCAGGAATATTGTACATTGCCCCCTAACAGCAGCACTGTTCTAAAAGGACAACAAAGTACGTGTGTATGGATGTATAGATATGGGCACCTGTATCCGGTTTTGCAAGTACCAGCTGTATTTTGAAAATATTTATATACACAACTATATAAAGTGCCAAGCAAAACGGCATGAGATGTTCCCCAAGTTCTAAAACTGATTTTACATGTGTTATAAAGATATGAATAGTACAGCATAGTATAGCAGAGCATAGCATAATACAGTATAGAATAGTAAGTATAGTATATGACATGTTCTGTAACACTGCCTATCCAAAGAAAATCGTTGTCAACACTAATTGAGAGCTCGTTAAAATTCTTCATGGATATTGTTCACATTGACCCCATGCAAACTGTGACACAATTACAGCCACTCAGCTCTTTTGGGTAGTTACAGAACTTGATGCTGCTGTTTAGGACAATCAGAAATAAAGGAGGCAGTTTAATTGTAATTTAATGGAATATCAAGGAGTCCATGGCATTCGACGCCAGCAAGAGAGAGCGGGAGAGAAA
>NC_136065.1:986132192-986144692 GCF_964261635.1 Lissotriton helveticus | reverse complement strand
TACAACCTTATTCTGTGTGTGTACAGATGCAGAACTGGAGTGTTTGACGTCATGACACAGAGCCATGCATCCAGCCTAGGGCTTTCACTTAACATAGCTTTGTTTTCAGATATGATAGTACTATTGGTTCAAGGCTATGTTTTCCACAATTGGTTGTCAAATGAAAAAAAATAGTACTGAAAGCATGTTGTTCTAATGGCATGGATTTATTCGATAAGACCCCTCTCAATGGGTTCCCCCAAGTAAGACCGTCCTTTTTACCTTTTGCATAGATATAAATGGAATCAAAAGTATAATTGTGTGCAAACCTCCACACAGAGTGAGACTTGTGTAGGACATATTTTGCTTTCGATAAGTCATTTTTAATTATTATTTCTTAATGTTATCTTAGTTCAGCATTAAGCAGTGTTTTCATGAATTGCCCTTCAGCAGCTTGGAATGTGGCCTCAACTATAATAGAGATGTCATGATTCTGATAATGTGTGTTTGCATGATGACTACAAAGAGACCAAAAAATAAAGCTGACAGGCCCCATAACATAGCTGGCTGGTATTTTTTCAGTATTATATTGTATAGAATGGGTTAACACCATGGGCCCTAGCAAAGTGACGACACATGTCCAAAGCAATTGTATAACTTTAAAATGAATAGTTTGTTCTGGAAGTACACAAAGAGAAGAGATGATTATAACTGCATAGTTACTCGGTTAGAGCTATACTCTGCACAGTATAGAGTAGGTAAAGAACACGCCACATTATTTTTTTAATGTGTTAAATTATTTGTCAGAAATGGTGTACTAGACCCTAAGACATATTGTCCATCGTACGGCCCTTTCTCCAAAGCAACAGAGATTTTTCAACTCAATTAGAAAAAGTTACACAAAATTGAAATTGAATGTAACACCCAGGCTCACTGCAAAATTTTAATGTGTGTCCCTGCATTATTTGTGGGTTAAATTATTGAGTACAACAATCAGGCCTGTGCAAGCACATTCAATGGATGTATAGGACTTGCCTCTGCCAGGCTCTCCTGCCTTTTAGATACTGATTAAAAACTTATTAAAACATTATAAATGATTAATGCGAGCACAGCTTTGAGTGGCAATTATTAGTTTTAATGCAGGTAATGCAGCTTAATGAGAGGGGCACATGTGTGCAAAGTCTTAACTTCATTAGTCCTCCATGTCAACATTGAGAAATGTGTGTCCAGGCCATCCATTACTTGGAACAGTGCAGAGAATAATTTTTCTTTCATTGTTGTAGAGCCAAAAACCATAAATTAACCCCCCGCCCCTTAGCTCTTTAATACGCAATGGTGCTGTGGTACACCTTACTTTGAAATACATGCAAGTATGGTTTGTAAACCAAAATGTTACACTTTCAAATTTTTAACACCTTAGTATTACTTCTTTAAATTTTTAGACATTGTGTGTGCTGTGTTAGGGAGGTTTACGTGCACCGCTCTGAATATGTTTTTTTTTTTAAAGAGGTAAAATAACCTATATTTTTTAAAGGAGTTGTGGATAAAACTGACTGAAGCATAAAAGTGAACGCTAAAATATGTTAACAATTATTCTAATGAATACAAACCCACTATTTTATTTTCTCTACTGAGGCCTAACTGTTTCACATTTAGAGTCTTATTTTTATTTCGCATGAGGTGACTATAACATTGGTATTCGAAAAGGCAAGGAAATACCAGTCAGCGCCTTGCTCAAACGATGGGATGTAAGATAAGTGCGAATGGGAGCAGACTACATGAATAGCTGCATTTAAGATGCTGTAAGTGGGGTGCCTGGAATGCTTACTCAGTCAACAAAGAAGCCTACAGAAAGTCCACCTTGGAATGATCTGGAGTGGGCCTGACTGCGATACAGCGCAGTCGGTCGATTCTGACCCGCGTCGTGTCGCGCTGTCCTGTATTTTGTTTCAGGGACATGTGGCATGAGCCGAGTTGATCTGTGCTATCTGTTTGAAGAGCATTCAGCACTATTTGCATCATTTTATTTCTTATGTATAATACATGGCTCTAAAGTGAGCACAAGTACTGTCTAGTTACCAGGCATAAAAAAACGGAAAGGCAATGCAGATACATTAGTTCTTTCAAGCACACTGGCTGTAATGCGAGCAAGAGAGGGTGCTACTTAGAGCTAAGAGCTAACCTTTCTGCCAGAGTAAGACAATGGGAGAGTAAAGAAAATGTCAAATCAAGAAAAGCTGGATTTAGAGATGAGGCAGCCCGGAGTGACGTTGGTGCCATATTTTGTGAAACTATAATGCTGTTGGCAGCAAAGATCCTTGTTTCTGATTCATCTTAGGCCGTATGGCAAAGCTTTGTCAGTCTGTGCAAGGTATAAATAATTCAGGGTGAGAGATGGCAATTACAGGGCCCTGCACAACCAAAATGAATATTTTATGAGGACTAAAACTGCTCTGGAATGAATCATACACATGGAGTCACACACACATGGCTAGTGTGCTTAGACATGCCAGCCCCCAGAATAGAACAGCTCTGGGCCTGATCTCTTCTCATAGTATTGACTGTAAAGCCAGTGAATTGCAATAAGCAAACACAAAATAGGTTTAGCGCGAATGATGCTGTTTGCTCTCTTCCACTTGATATATATTGCTCTCTTCCAGGGGAGAGCACTGACAAACAGACAGACAGTTTTCTAATGCATGCCACCACGCCTGCCTAAAACAAACGTCCAAGGCCTGCCTGTATAAAATGAAATGCATTGATATCGGTCTGGTGTATCACACCACACAAATAATCACTGAAAATGAACCGGCCAACAGCTGTATCGTTTGCATGGTGACGTCTCATTTCTGTTCGAAAGAGGGCCGAGCTCCTCCCCGCCCTGTCTAAGGCCTCGCCTGGCCCCTACAGAAGGCACTAGAAGCCACATTAGCTCCTCGTGCTTTCAAAAGCACAAAACTACCATTGGAGTCGGATTAGACCAAAAAAGCTGTTTTAATCTTTCAAAAAGAAGGGGGTTTGCCTGTTAGATTTCCTGCAAAACGCTCACTGTAGAATACCGGAACACATAATAACATTGTTTCAAAGTAAATAAGCTCCCTGAATAGGTATTGTGTTTGCGCAGCTACTGATACCTGGGCCTTTGTGGGAGAGAAGCAGGTCAGGCCCGTGACATCACCGCAGCACAAGCAGCTCTCTGTGCACCACCTCACAGAGGGTTTTTTGCTGTGGTGGGAAAATGGAAAAATCAGGCCTCGAATAAAGATTTCTTTAAATTCAACCCCCGAAGCATTGTTTATGAAAACAAGCCCATTAGGTGCCTTAATAAGTTGATAAATAAGGGGTTGCCTTTAATTATTCATGAGGAACATTTGGCAACAGTAAAATTATATTCGCAGAACAGGTTTATAAACCAGCTAATTATAAATTAAGTATGCAAGAGAAAATTGCTAACCTTGAAATTAAAACATTTTACGATTCTGCAATTACAGATAGGTACAGAATTATCAAAACCCCAGTGTGATATGGGAGGGCAACATAAATATACAGTGAGCACAGGCGCGTGGGAAAGTGACAGCAGGGAGAATGCAGCAAGAAGAGTGTTTCTGAAAGAGCCACACTGTTGATAGATGCGGCGCAGCACAGTGACATCGGCAGTTTGGCTTGTCTTGCTAGAACATAAGTTTCAAAGAGCGTGATCTACACATAATAGGAGCCTGCACAGGCAGGTCGTGTTAGCATCCTCAAACACACACCGCCTCCCTCCACGGAGAGAACACTAACACGTCAACTCAATTTTTTGTCAAAACACTGACTCACAAATAGGCAAACCAGCCTCTTGTGTTTACAGCTAATGTGCTCCTGTTTCAATATGAAATGCTGCTTTAGAATGCTATTTATGCTTTAACGTTCTGTCAGTGCTACTGTTTGTGATTATCTACATGCCACACTTTAAAAACTGCCATCATCTTGTACGTGGAGCTGCTGAGACCATGTCCTCTCACTAGAGGGCGTTTTAATCAACTGTGCCTGGGAAAAGCAAAAGGTTTTCATTGGGATGTACAGAGCAAAATCTAAAAGTAAATCCTTGACTGTCAAATCTTAGCTTGTGAAGGAGCAAAGCAGCATCAAAGGCTGTTCACATGAACAAAACTTTGCAAAATATTAAGCCAATATTTGTGGCAAAACCAGAGTAGAGCAATATCAAATCAGCAGTATATTTATAACGTTAAGAATGTTGTATATAGATATATATTTTTTGAACATTAGCCGCTGACTAATGTGGTGTTTGTAGGTTGTAAGTTTGCACCTAAACAGGCCAAATTTAGTTTTCATCCTTCCTGGGCAATGGGGGGGAATATTACTCATTATGTAAAACTAACATACAATATTCACAGCAAGTAGAAATGACAGAAGTGAGGTATTTACCATTATATAAAAAACAAGTTATAATTATTTTTATTTATGTTCTAAGAAGAAAAAAAGTGAATTAATTTTGCTACAATCATTTAGTTCTCATTGTGGTTTACTAAGACCAAGAACTGAGGGCCAGATTCTCAAACCTTTTTTTGTAACTATTTGTGCTTTACTCCTGCTTTACTTGTGAATTATTCCTAAAGCATTTTTTGTGAGTTAGTATCCCTTATTCCAGAATTGGTGCAATGTATGCGTAAATTTCCAGGAGAAATACATGCTTCATCATGGACATGAATCACAAAGGATTTTTGAGAGTAAACTAGTTTTGGTCTTGAATATTCGTGAGTGTATTCCACCTAAGCATAGAACATGAAATTTTGCGGAACAACTATACTTAGATGAGTAAAACACAGCTGCATGCAGAAAATTATTCATGGAGAATGTCTTCAGTGCAAATACACTAGGGCCTGATTTCGCTGTTGGGCGGAATTCCTTCCACCTGACACCGATTCGGTCCTGGGACCGACCGACACCAGGTCAGCGGTCCCGACCACCTCATTAGCATTCCTATATTTCACTATGGGAGCATGCATTATGGCAGTAAACCTGCCAAAAGGCTTGCTCCCATAGTGAAATGGGAGGTGCCCCCTCGGCCTCCAACCGGGGGCCATGCACCAAAGAGGGCCCTGCTGGGGCCACGCAAACACCCTTTCCGACATGGTTTCCATGTTCTTGGGGGAAACACTACTGCCAATGAGCCAGTGATTTGTAGTAATAATTCAAAATAAATTTGTAAAACATCAGCTACGGTACAGTCTAAATTTGCTATGGGTTTTTCCGCTTTGTACAGATTTCCTCTTCTCTTTGGATGGGATTTACACAAAATCAAATAGATTACTCAGAAAATCAATGAAAGACACAAACTTCCATGAGCTAAAAATGAGAAAGAAGAGTAGAAGCACGTTTAAACATGTGAATGTCTGATTGGACATGGGAATTTTTTTGCACAGAGAAAAAAAATCCTGGTGAAGAAATCCCTTTCTGCAAAACTTGATTCAATATGGGGAAATATACCCTTGTCCACACTGGAAGCACTGGAACTTGTGAATAACCAGAATTATCCATCTAGTGCCAGAGTGTTGGAAGGGAAAGGCGGTGCATCTTTTTTCTTCCCATTTTCCCTCCAATAACAATGACATTCTTTATTTGTGTGGTCATTTTCTTATTTGTGTATACTTTTTCTAATGAATAAGTGGATCAGTAATTCTATACCGTCCATATATTATCAGTCTGTGAATCAGATTTTGTATTATAACCAACTTATGGCACACTAAGGGCCTCATTACAATGGTGGTCCATAGTTCCGGGCTTAAGACCATCCACCAAAGAGTCAGAGGTCCCAACAGCCCAATTACCATATGACCCCCATGCAGGTGGTCATAAACATCCCTTTTTCATTGAGGCTTGTGCTGTGCCCTGGAAAAGGACAGCAGCACAAGCCACAAAAGAAAAAAGGATGGGTTTGAACATCCATGTACCATGTGCCAAGTGCCATGTTGTGCCTGGCACAGAGTGCATTGATGTTTGGGGGGGCACCACATGTGCCCTACAGCCCACATAGCGGATGCCAATGCTAGGGGCCCCCAAATCCCCTTTCCTGACAGCCTTTCCATGGTTGTCAGAAAGGGACTGCGTAATACCTTTGGCGGTGCCTGTGCAGGCACCACTCTCATTGTAGGGACTGGGGTCCGACCGATGCCTCAATGGGCTCCTTGAGCCTGTTAGAGGTGTCGGTCTGTCCCTTCGACCACTGCGGTCCAACCAACTGCATTGTAATGCGATGGTCAAACCGCTAGCCTGGCTGTCGGACCGTCAATATCCTAATCAGACCCTTAATGAAAAAGGCATATTGTTTGCAATATATTCAGTCTGAGGGTTTGTCTAAGCCATGTTGTGAGATTTTATAAATATAATATTTGGTCTCACTCTATTTTACCAACCAGCATCAGTGCACCTTGGGTTATCTCAATGGAAGTTCCCAGCAGTAGCAGATCCAAACTGAAACACAAATATTCTTAACTAGAAGGGCCAAGTCTTAAGCATCTTCCTGAACTGAGGATTAGAATGGCAGAGTCAAAGAGAGGGAGGTAAAGAGATTCACTTGCATCCCTCTTTTAAACAGGGATGATCACTGATCTGATGATATCACAGATCTTCTTGTCCTGACCGAGACCTGTGAGGAGGAATGTATTGCAGAACATTATATACAGAAATATTGGCTGCAGCAATATCATATATTAAACATTGTTTACAAATATATTCTCCCAGTCTGTGTAGATTTTCTATTGTTAAATCCAATGGGGCAATATTTTCGTAGCTGATATTTAGGGCATGACATTCATGTCAGACAATAATATGACAATGACATTCTAATAATATACTGGCCTTATTGCTCATCTTAAGTGACTCATCTGAGCCATGGAACATTGCAGCAACAAGAGAGTGAAAGCTACTTGTTTATTGAAGACTGATCTAGGTAAGGAAGCATTGCACTTGCCTTGCTAATATGCCCCTCCATTTGAACACAGGTCTCTGTGCGAGCAGAGATCTTCATGAAGAGAAACTAAACTACAATATTTGTGAGAAGCAACAATACTTTTTGCAAAAGTTCAACTTTATTTTACCTTTATTTCTAAAATAGAACTAAGTCCCTTCCTTCTTTTGTTTTCACCAGATGACTGATCTACTCTTTCTGGTTGAGCCTATCTTTTTTAATCCTCCTGAAAAAGTACCTTCCAAATTTGAAAATAATGCAAATGATGCTTTCTTGACTGTGACATGTACAGTGATAACATAAACCTACAAATAAATGAATAAATAAAAATACACATGGACCACTGGGAAAAAACTCCACCTGGACTTCAAAAAATCCCATGAGGCAACTGTTTTAACGCTAGCTGTGCATGTCACTTGGAATCCAAGGATTAAATCCAATGTCACAGTACTCAGGAGGTTCAACTGATAATCAGTACAATCAATTCAGAACAATTGTAACACACATCAATTTTAAATTAAAACCTTTAAATCCAATATCTAACCTAATTAAAAATAACAAAATTTGGGCACAGGTTATTAGTTTTGACTTTTATGTACTATCGAAAAAGTAATTGCTCTCTCACTATTAGCTATCTACACCAATCCTAAATACGAAGTTACCGATTTTCAACTTTTATGATTTGAGGTGTTTGAAATGGCTGAAATATTGAGAATGATTTTAAAAGATAATGTTTGCATTCATTCTAAAAACTGTGCATATGTATATGCTTCTAAAGTACTCAAATGCTTCATGTGTTGCTACATATGAACAGAAGTAAAATAAAGTAAAATGTTTATTATGAATATTTATGTGGTGATAGGATATTGATTTCTAACTGGATCATATAAAAGGATAGTTCATATTGGAATTTTCCTATATCCATTAATTGTGCAAACTACCTCATGTCATCCCTATAGACAAGTAAATTAGATGAATGTATTTTGGATCATGCTTTTTAATTCTTAAGCATCTGCATGTCCCGAAGGGTTAAAAGGCCAATTAATTGTCGTGTACGAGAAAACAGAATAAGTCACACATTAATACACAAACAATTTTACTAACACTCCTAAATGTTGCGGCAGGTCAGGAATGTAACCATCCTTGGAGATTCTGGGTACTAAGATAATGACAATATTTTCATGTATAAAATCTTTACTCAAAATGCTAGTGCTGTTACCTGGTAGTGTACAAATGTAAACCTAAAATGATTTTAACTGTTAGCAATCTTAAAACAATGGGCCTGCCTCCAGTAGATGCATGACATCTTTAAATGTACTTCAAAGACAACGATCAATGAAATTACAAATCTTAATTATTCATTTATTGTTATAGGTTGAGATTTCACCCAAAAACACAAACATAAAGTGAAATATAGTGGCATTTCGTGAAGGAGAAACAACACTTGCAAAAATAAAGCATTGATGATGGAAACTATACTGTATTCACTATTCTAAGTGTATGCACTCTTCTACACATTTATGTATGCTGTGCACTTATATAAGATGTATAACGGAAGTATTGTTATTGCACATCTATCTAGAGCTTTACCAAAAGTTAACTCACAGCAGCAAAAATATAAAAGAGAAAGTTAGTGGTCAACTCAAAATGTTCTTTTGAATGTTTAAAGTAAATTGTAAACTCCAGATAAAACATAAGTGTCTTTCAAAGTTTAAACGATAGCATTAATTAAAATATTGTATCTGTTCAATACATAGCTTCTGACAAAGCTAGAAACAGCTAGTTCTTAGGACATGGACATTCTTTAAAGTCAAACAAGGATGCAAACAATAATCTTTTCAAGTGTGAATCATTGATGTTTTCTTTAGCATTTGCCTAACATTTGAGTTCTGTGACTGTTAAAGGTTCAGAGTATAACTCCTGTTTGTAAATCCCTTCAAAACCAAACATTTAGTCCAAATTTTAGGGTTGACCACAAGAAGGCACATCTCCAACTTTCAAAGCACAACTGAACATATGGAATATACAGTTAGGTTGATACAAAAAAGGACATTTTAATTATGTCTGCAAAGCACACCAGGAACTCTTAATTTATACACAATGTCAGAGTAATCTTGTGATGTTCAAGTGATTCTTCAAGGCTGAATTTTACCAATGAAGTCTGTTCATTGGACCACTTTTGTTTAAGTACTTGATTGTCTACCACAGCGGCAATACCTTCAATATTTCAGTTGACCTGACAGGCATTGCAGTCTCTATAAAAGTGAAATTTAAACTAGGTAAATGGGCTAATTGTCTTTTTCAGTGACATCAGTAAGACATTCAATGGGAAAAAGATCTTTTGTTGACAAAACGTATGTATGCACAAATGATAATCAGCAGAATGAATGGTTGAAGAATGATGTTAGGTGCAGGTGCATGAAGAAATCCAAACAGTGATTTTGATGACACATCGATGCTCATTAGTTCAAGAGAAATGTCAGCTATGATGTGTTCATCAGTGCAGGTGTGTTTCTTTCAAAAATAAATTCAATTATTAATGAAAGTAGAAAATCTGGAAGTTCAACAGGAGGTCCACACTAGGGGCATTTTCTATTACTTTAATCACAATTGCAATGTGGTGGAAATTGCAAAAAGTGTTAAGAAGCTGAGGGGCAGTAAAACATATTTGGGAGTAAAGATAGGCATATTAGGTATATATCAGCCAGATACTTAAAGTCACCTTTACACTTATATAAATAAATAAGGGTCTGATTATCTGAAGACAGCTGGAACAAGCTTAAATTTGCATCCATAATATTACTCCTATATAGAGAGCACATTTCCAACATTTTTGGGAATTCACATGAATCGCATAAGGATTACCTCGAGTCAGCAACAGTTGCTGGTTTATAAGAGTATGGCCTGCACGCATCTTTCTGCATATTTAAGTTTTAAAGGCATACATTTCAAAAGACATAAATACCACACATTTCCTTGTGCAAAGAATTTCTTTCCTTTGCTCAGAAATGTTTTTCCTATTACTCGGATCAGCTTTAGTGATGGTACATTCCCTTTCATGCTTGAAGATTTATTTGACTCTTCCCTTAACAGGAGTACATTTTCAAGAATTTCAGAGCAAGAAAACATTTTCAGTGAGGGAAATCATTTTCAGGGACATCCACAAATTCATCCCTAGTAGTAGTTTTGCCCACATTGAAATGTTACAGTCTGGTCCATTTGAGCAAATCTCATTTGAATGAAGCAAATAACATTATTTCTGAATTTTTCATTAGAATGGAATGTTTCCCTGGCATATTACAATTTTTGTGAACCTTATATTGTACTTACATAAATATTTGTAAATTAGGTCCTATGAAGTCAGATTTGGTCAAATCAGGATTTCTGGATAATCTATGCATGATGTTTTCAGCATAGCTTCAACATCTCAAACATGGAGGTATAGTTTATGACCCCACAAATGCTACAACTCTACTGCTAATAATAGATATATCAATGCATATCATGCGACAAACCATTTCTGACTAAATTGTAACCTCCTCTATTTCAACAGGTAAATTCAAGCTATAACCCAAACCCAGACGTATTGTTCAGCGTGTCTTCTTAAAACAGGTGACTGACATAGTGAAAAATATTGATGTGTCATGATTGAAGCTTAGATTTAGATTGCTCCCATTTTGCTACAGCAATTCTAACCTTTTGTGATTTATATAGCAAAGTATCCCTCTTTTGCTTATTTTTTACTCTTCCACTTATTATGTAGAGATGCATAATAATGATAGTGAGTGTGTGTTTTAATATTTTTTGTATTTTAGTAGAGCTAGCCGGGTTGAGCATCATAAAGCTTTACTTAGAAAAATAAGATAAGTGAAAGTCTGTGAGGTTACAGACTGCTCATCAGGGTAGTAACATAGTTCAAGGGTGATACAAATCAAGGAATTGCTAAATTTTTGAGGGTGATATTAGGCAATACATGAATTGAAACAGAAAGGATTTTGGAATTAAGGGTACAGTCAAACTATTTCTTGAAAGAACTTAAGCGCATCGATTTCATCTTTCATCTGGGGACACAGACAACTCTGGCATGCCATGCAGTACTGTGCCTCTCACTGTTAACAGGATATTGGGGCCACCAAAAACCTGGACTGTACATTTGGGCTGAAAGAGGAAATGGTTGTTTCTTTTGACGCTAGGTATTACCTTTGGTAGTTTGTTCCTCGTGTTCTTGAACCCTACAGGCATTATATTTTATTATTTTGTTTATGTTTGGAAAACATTAATTTACAAAGGAAGTACAGTTTAAACTAATGCTTCTATTCTTTCATAGCCGATATGAGATCATGTGCTGATTTGCTGTCCATAGCCTATACACAACTGGGACATCCCATTTTGCCTGTGTTGTTTTGAGGGGGCAACTTTAAATTTCGAAAACCTTCTCAGATATAGGAGAGCACAAATTACAAATCATTCACCCAACTAAGGGGGTCATTAGGATCGCGGACAGACTTGAGTCCGTCCGCGACCCCAGAGTAGGAGGGAACGTCCGCATTGGCTGCGGCGTTCCCTCCGTGCAGATTAGGATGTGACCGCCAGGGTGGCGGTCACATCCTCTATCTTTAACATTGCGGCGGGTGCAGCTTCAAGCTGGCTTGAACACCCCTATGGTCTTCAACAAAATCCTTGCCCACCTTATAATTTACCTTTATCCTACATATTTTAGTACAGATATCAACTAAATAATACTCTTTGTGACTTTTTATTGCACACCTGCAAAAAGGTGTATATGGAATTGGATATTTCTACATATGTTTCACTACTAATATGGACTGTCTTCTCTTGTTGATTATCTGTGAATTTGCATAAGAGCGTTTTGCAAATCAATTTTCACTGTTTAAGCACAATGCTGGGAAAAAATCTGCAAACTGATAATTTCATTACTGTTTTTAAGGTCACAAATATATGTACTGATGCTCTGGTACATTAAGCCATGATTATAGCTAAGCGAGCAACTGCCAGAAGTGGTAGGCCAAAGACCCCCTTCTTTGCATGTTTGGTGGAATTGAATACAAGAGTGTTTCATTTATTGAACAAAGCTTTGCAGTCTTCTTCTATTGGCTTAGGTAATTTTACACATGGAGTGTATTTGAATTTCAGTACTCGTCTTTGAACAACAAAACGACTTTCTGGATACTGCATATGAAATGCAAACTGTTTTTTTTCTGGTCCTACACGCCGAGTAATATATTTTGGGGTATTGTTATGACCCTTCAGTAAAACGTTATGGTGATAGAATCTGAAGTTTAGGTTATGATTAGGCACTAACTTGAATGTCAGGAAATTCTTAAAGATGTGATAAAAAAGAAGTTTGATGTGTATGGCACAAAATATTGAGGGCCTATTCTTCATTTTGTAATATAAACAGCTAGATAATGACACATATTTACGGATCAAATAACTTCTAGCCATTTACTTTAATGAAACTTTTGAAGGCGTAAGAAATGTGCATTCTTGCTCACAACACAAAATTCCAAATTTGATTAGGTACATTCTG
>NC_136065.1:986109692-986122192 GCF_964261635.1 Lissotriton helveticus | reverse complement strand
TCTGTCAGGCGCGGTCCGAGAAAAAGGGAATCTAAAAAAGGAAGATTTCCATTATAATTCCCATAGGAGCTTTAGACACGCCTGCATCTCAAACCACTGAACGGAAATACATGAAATTTGGCAGGAGGGTAGAATGCATTGTGAGATCAAACTTTCACTTATCTGGTGTAAATCTGTTCAGTAGTTGTTGAGAGAGTTAGGGAAATAAAATAATGATGTCTGCAATCCCGACAACTTTGTGAATAATGGCAAACTCATGCAAGGTACTGCAGAGTTCTGATTGGCTGCCAATGCTTCAACCAGGAAGTGTTGGCATTTATCCTGGGACTTGACTTCTGCCAAGTCTCACAAAAAAACTGGGAAAAAAAAGAAAAGGGGGTAGGCTAGGAATACCCTGACCCCAAGCCTTGATCCACTGTAACGCTACCATGGCATAAAAGGATTTAGTTTTGGCATTCACATAGATTTTCGTGAAATATTCGCAAATATTGCTGTCAATTTAAAAAAAAAACAATTGTGTGTTTCCGCACTTGGTTTTATTGGAGACCCCACACCAGGGGCCAGGTCCCAGTGGCACGCTGGCTTTAATGAAAAATGGAGAGGGGCACACAAGGCACACCCCCAAAGGCTTATATGTCCTGTGGACCACTACCTTCCCAGGGATAATTTTAAGCATCTTAATAATGCTTGTGGGGCCTCGTGGACCCCCTCACCCCAGGGGACCAACACCTCCCTAACGCTTAAAAGAAAATGGTTAGGGGCGCTGCACTGGCCACCCGAGCCCCAGGGACCTTCAACTATGACTGCTCCCAACGAACTAGAGCAAACACTCTGCTTCCAGCAAGTGTGAGCTGGAGGATTCATCTGTTTTCCTGCCCTCTGTCAAGCAGACTGGGAAAAAGATGAAAGGATTGCTCTCACAGACTGGGAGCTGCATGTTTGGCAGCTCCCTGTCGGTCAGAGAAATGCCAGCTTCCACAGGAGGAAAGGAGCCAGCAAGGACTACAGGGGCCTTGAGGCTCCCCCCAAGGTCATGTGGAAAAAGAGCAGAAAGAGGCAAAATAAAGGTGAGACATGAGCAAAAAGAGGCAGAATATAGGTCAGAAACGAGCAGAAAGAGTAAGTATAAATGTGAGAAACAAGCAGAAAGAGGCAAAATAAAGGTGAGAAAGGAGCAGAAAGAAGCAGAATAAAGGTGAGCAAGGAGCAGGAAGGTGAAATAGTGGTCAGCTGCGAGCAGACAGGCAAAAAAGGGGAGAAACGAGCAGAAAGAGGCTGAATAAAGGTCAGAATTGAGCAGAAAGAGGCAAAATAAAGGTGAGAAATGAGCAAAAGGTGGAAAAATAAAGATCAGCAATGAACAGAAAGAGGCAATAAAGGAGAAACATGAGCAGAAAGAGATTAAATAAAGGTCGGAAACTAGCAGAAAGAGGCAAAATTGAGGTCAGAAATGAGCAGCAAGAGGCATAATAAAGGTCCGCAATGAGCAGAAAGAGGCAAGATAAAGATGAGAAGCAAGCAGAAATAGGCAGAATGAAGGCCAGACACAAGCAGAAAGAGGCAAAACAAAGCTGAGAAAAGAGCAGAAAGACACAGCAAAAAAGACAGAAACAAGCAAAATGAGGCAAAATAGAGATCAAACGAGCAGCACGAGGCAAAATAGAGATCAGCAATGAGCAGAAAGAGGAAAATTAGAAACCAGAAACGAGCAGAAAGAGGCAAAATAGAGATGAGAAATTAGCAAAATGAGGAAAAATAAAGGTCAGCTACGAGCAGAAATAGGCAAAAAAAGGTGAAAAATTTGCAGAAAGAGAGTAAATAAAGGCCAGAAACTCGCAGAAAGAGGCAAAATAGACGTCAGAAATGAGCAACAAGAGGAAGAATAAAGCTCAGCATTGAGCAGAAAGAAGCAAGATAAAGGTGAGAAACAAGCAGAAATAGGCAGAATAAAGGCCAGAAACGACCAGAAAGACCCAAAATAAAGGTGAAAAAAGAGTAGATAGAGGCAGCAAAAAAGTCAGAAAAAAGTAGGGGTGGGCATACAACTCCGTTCCACCCACGGAATGTGCGGCGATTTGCCCCGTATGCCTTCTGTGAAACAAGGCACATCTCTGCACACTCGGGTGAAACGGAGTTGGCCTCCCGGCCGCCTCTAGTCTGCTTCCCGCCCACAGTATTAAAACCTTACAAAACATTATAAATAAAACTTTAAATAACCTTACCTTATCGGAGGCGTCCCCGGGCTTCCCTCTGTCTCCATTGCGTTTTCTTCTGGGAACTGCGCATGTGCGGGCGCCCGCGCATGCGCAGTTCCCAGATGAAGACACAATGGAGACGGAGGCAAGCCCGGGAACGCCGCGATAAGGTAAGGGTATTTACATGTTTATTTATAATGTTTTGTAAAGTGTTAATAGTGCGGGCGGGAGGAGGGCAGGAGGCGGGCGGCACGTAGCGAAGCTATGCGGAGAGTGCAGAGATTGGTTCCATCTCCCTGCCTCTCCGCATAGACCCCTAACGCAATTTACGCCCACCCTTAGAAACAAAGCGATACAAAAGGGGATGATGGACGGAGCGTTTGAGCAAATCAAACACTCACCCCCAGTCAACTGATCTGGGTTTAATCCATCACCATTCTTTAGCCCACTCAGCCACCCCAGTTCAGACTTGGCCATATGCAAATCAGTCTGACCCTGTGCCTCATGGGAACAGTCCAGCCCGAACTGCCAAGCCATGTCTTCCCTGGACCGGAAACAAGCATCCTGGGACCGGTTTCGGATTCATAATCCTCATCAGCCAGGCTATCTTGAATCCAGTGGCCAAGTGAGCAAGGGACTCACGTCTGAGAATACCCTGCCATACTTAGGGCGAACAAAGCGATACAAAAGGGGATGATGGACGGAGCGTTTGAGCAAATCAAATACTCACCCCCAGTCAACTGATCTGGGTTTAATCCATCACCATTCTTTTGCCCACTCAGCCACCCCAGTTCAGACATGGCCATATGCAAATCAGTCTGACTCTGTGCCTCATGGGAACAGTCCAGCCCGAACTGCCAAGCCATGTCTTCCCTGGACCGGAAACAAGCATCCTGGGACCAGTTTCGGATTCATAATCCTCATCAGCCAGGCTATCTTGAATCCAGTGGCCAAGTGAATCACCACCCCCTTTGTACCGCTTTTGGCCGCCATAAGTGTGGCAGGGTATGCTCAGACGTGAGTCCCTTGCTCACTTTGCCACTGGATTCAAGCAAGCCGGGCTGAAGAAGGCTGTAATGCCAGAAACCGGTCCTCGGAAGCTTGTTTCCGGTCCAGGGAAGGCATGGCTTGGCAGTTCGGGCTGGACTGTTCCCATGAGGCACAGGGTCAGACTGATTTGCATATAGCCATGTCTGAACTGGGGTGGCAGAGTGGGCTAAAGAATGGTGATGGATTAAACCCAGATCTTTTGACTGGGTGTGAGTGTTTGATTGGTTCAGATGCTCCGTCCATCACCACCCCCTTTTGTACCGCTTTTGGCCACCATAAGTGTGGCAGGGTATGCTCATACGTGAGTCCCTTGCTCACTTTGCCACTGGATTCAAGCAAGCCGGGCTGAAGAAGGCTGTAATGCCAGAAACCGGTCCTCGGAAGCTTGTTTCCGGTCCAGGGAAGGCATGGCTTGGCAGTTCGGGCTGGACTGTTCCCATGAGGCACAGGGTCAGACTGATTTGCATATAGCCATGTCTGAACTGGGGTGGCAGAGTGGGCTAAAGAACGGTGATGGATTAAACCCAGATCTTTTGACTGGGTGTGAGTGTTTGATTGGTTCAGATGCTCCGTCAATCACCACCCCCTTTTGTACCGCTTTTGGCTGCCATAAGTGTGGCTGGGTATGCTCAGACGTGAGTCCCTTGCTCACTTGGCCACTGGATTCAAGCAAGCCGGGCTGAAGAAGACTGTAATGCCAGAAACCGGTCCTCGGAAGCTTGTTTCCGGTCCAGGGAAGGCATGGCTTGGCAGTTCGGGCTGGACTGTTCCCATGAGGCACAGGTTCAGACTGATTTGTATATAGCCATGTCGGAACTGGGGTGGCAGAGTGGGCTAAAGAACGGTGATGGATTAAACCCAGATCTTTTGACTGGGTGTGAGTGTTTGATTGGTTCAGATGCTCCGTCCATCACCACCCCCTTTTGTACCACCCTTAGAAACAAGCAGAAAGAGGCAAACTAAAGGTCAGAAGTGAGCAGAAAAGGCAGTGAATGGGCAGATCTCACTCAGATACTCATGCACCCACTCACAGAATAACCCAGACACTCTCACAGCCACTCACAGACTCATTCAGACACTCATGCACCCACTCACAGATAAACTCGGACATGTACACCCACTCACAGACCCAGTCAGACACTGCTGCACCCACTTACAGAATCACTCATACTCTACTTCACTCACTCACAGACCCACTCAGAGACTCAACACCCCCTCACAGACCTACTTAGACATTCATGCACTCACTTGCAGACTGACTGACATTGTCATGGAGGCACTCGCAAACCCACTTAGACACTCACTGAGAAACATGCACTCACTCACTCACAGATAGGAAATAGCATTAAAAACTGTTGACATTCACTGGATAAAAATAGAGG
Organism: Lissotriton helveticus; assembly: GCF_964261635.1. Taxonomy (NCBI): domain Eukaryota; kingdom Metazoa; phylum Chordata; class Amphibia; order Caudata; family Salamandridae; genus Lissotriton; species Lissotriton helveticus. The sequence goes on along the minus strand of NC_136065.1, from coordinate 986,117,565 downwards.
TAACAGGGATGTTATAGTTAGGAAATATAATTTATTTTAAAACCTTAGAAATTCACTGAAAAAAACGTAGGTTACAGAGGCGTTACAGTTAGGCTCAGATACCACTTGTACAAAACCATAGAAACTCAGTAGTTATAGTTACTGAGCTAACTATAACTTACACCCCTGCAATGCACTGCTTATGAACTCTCATATTACAACACTCATATTTAGTATTTTTAATTGCCTTCATAAAATGGACATCTGCCTTCTAGGAATTGGGAATAAAAACAAAAAGCAAAATTCAGACCAACAGGAACAGATAGATCGAATGTATTCTCATGCTGCAGATGGGATAGAAACCTAACGTCTACAAATAAAGGCTATCATTTTCCACTTTACAAACAAAATCAATGTTTCTATCTTAATTGATTTTGAAAGATTATAGTTATACTGGATAACAACTTTACCACAGACCATTTATGTGAAATGTCTTGTATGTTAGATAAGAATAACATTATTTTGTTTCTGCAAACTTTCACATATAGTAATGAAATGGGCAATTGCTCCTATAATTTGACCAATCCTTATTTTTATCATTTGTTTTATTATTTACACTAGACCACTTAGAGACAGATAGGAAGCATAGAGTGATGTAGCACTCTTATACTGATGAAATACTAATCTATGGGACATTACTAAAAATGTTAATTTCAAAAATGTGTTTTATTTCTCAGGACAACTGTGAAATTGGGATGTATGACATTACAACGCAAACTAATATAACACATACTTTTACAATGCAGTTTTTACATTGCAACTTCCATTACAACGCATGTACCATTACAACGCACATTACTATTCTAAGGCCGCCAGATGCTTACCTCGGGGAAAGTGTCGGTCAGTGAGATATATGTGTTGTAATGGCATGCATTGTAATAGCATGTGTTGTAATGGAACTTGCATTGCATTGGCTGCATTGTAAAGGCATTGTATTGTAATGCCTGCATTGTGATGGATATTTCCCATGAAATTGACCGATAGGTTTTTCTAAATGATGTGGCTTGAAGGCAAAATAGAAGCTTGTAGGTTCCAAAAGTAAATGTAAATGTAATTTCTCTCATCTGTGTTATCACAGCTATTTTTTCTCATATCTTGCACAATAATTTACACTGGTAGAATGTCGCCAAAATATATGCAGTAGCATAAGTGAAATGACATATCCTTTTATTGCCCTATTACATCCCTTAATGTTTGAACCTGATGATATCATACAAGGTGATATCACACAGCTTTTGCCCCATAATAATCTGTGTGACGTGAAATTGATGGCCTGGACACAGAAACCTCAAGTGGTCAGTTCATGAGTGAACAAGGTTAGATTGAAGTTGGTTGATTGGTCTAGTTACATTTAGTGTCACATCAAGAACAATTATTAGAGTAAGGCAGCATCAAGCAGAACCAACCAGGAGGCAATATCAAATTGATTTTTCAGGGGTTGAAGAGTTCACAGCCTACAATATAAGTGCATATAACTAGCCTAAGTATACAGAACTTGTACATTTAACTTCCAATTTGCTAGATCTGAACGGTATGCATTCCCAGTTTCTGCATGTTCTCCTGACACAAATCAGAAAAATACCGTAGTGGCAACAGCTGTATGAGAGTAGATCTGCACAATATTTTATCAGAATCAACAGACTTGAGAACTTTTGAGCACTCCTCCAATTCACAGCTGGTCAGAAATGTAATAAACTCAAAAATGTAAAAAATGAAGCTGCAGATATGGGGATTAGGGGGCAGATAGAATGCCTCACAAAAATGTTGTTTTGATTATAATGCTATTTATTGTTACCAAACTATGTGTTACACACAGATGTCACAAGTTGGGATTTTGAAGTGCAAGCTTCATTTGGAGATATGGGTGAATGGAATGGGTAACAAGCCATTGTTAGATTGTCAGTAAGGACAGGACGATATCATTCATAATGAATTCAGGAACAACTTTTGGAAAAGGTTGGACGTTCAACTCCTTGCAGAAAATAAGAGGAGTTTCCTCATCAGATAGTGTAGAAGGAAGCGTTGTTCAAAAGTTAGGGTTTTGGGTAGATATGTGTTTTGGGAAGCAAACTCCGTAATTTGTTTGGTCTTCTATCTCAAAATATACAGTAAATGATGTAGCGGAAGTTGACTGAATTCTGCACTGGGTCTAGCAACCAGCGGAGGCTGATGACAGTTCATTTTATCTTAGCATATAAGGCCAAAGGTATGTCTGCATAAGCTGTTTTAACTTTTTTTACAGCTTGTAAAAGGTGTGCTGAAGAGGCAAGATAAAAAGCCATTTAATTAGTACATTCCCTAGAGTGTTTACATGTTCATAATTAGGGATGCATTGGCAAATATTATGTTCTTGGCCAGCCTCAGGTGAAAGTTGCCTCTGTTTCTCATCAAAGACAACTTTCAGGTTTTAACCACGAGGCTGGATGGGAGTGTCTTCCTCAGTCGGCGGAGCAAGCTAAGACTACTAATCATCTTTCTACTATAGTACTAATATTCTCTGGTAAGTTTTCAATTGTTAAAAAAAAAGCTCACTTTTTTTAGTTAATTTACACTTTTCTCTGGATGGCTGCTTTATAAAGACAAAATTGAGATTGATTTGTCATTTGTTTCGTGTTTTGTTTTTATAGCTCTGTAGAGCCTGTGGCAAGTGTTTCCACTTTCTTTCGTTTCTGAAAAGGTTCTTAAAATTCTTGACAAAAGGGAGTATATTTTGTTTTAGCACTCCCAAGTCAGTTTAAGGCTGATTTGTTAAATGATGCTTCAAAACTGATTTTTAAATGCATTACTAAGTAAACAATAATCGGCCATGGCTAAATTCAAAGTCAATATATAAGTGTAGAAATTAATATTATTTACTCATTGACATGACTTATTTTAAGTATGTTCTCCATCTGTGAATTTGCACTGCACTTTTGAATGCAGTCACACCTTTGACTACCTATATTCAAAGGTATTGATTGTATGTGAATATTAGAGGTGCTTGCAAACCTTAGTCATGTAATTTACCTTCATTTTTTTCCACTACCTCTTGCAATACAATTGTCTGTATAAAGACTGTAGTGTAGTTTAATTGTGCAGATTTCAATGTACACAAATTTCGAGTTGAAATAAAAGCATTGCAGTGATTTATCCCCATTATTGTGTAAATAGGTTTCGGCAATCCTCTCTAAATAAAACAAAGACTGACAGGAGGAGAAGAGGGAATTTGCTTTCCTACCAATTAGAATACCCTAAGGCAGTATTTAAAAATAAGAATACCTCAAATCACTAAAATGATCCTGTCAAATGCACCAAATATTAAAATCACACAGCAGCATACTTCATACAGTTAGCTTTGGTTTAGTGAGTTGGGGTGAGCTTTGTCATGAGGCTTATTTCGCATAATTGCGGACTCTTGATTGACACTAGAACACATACCTAACTTCAGCTCCCTAACTAATCGGGCCAGATGGAAAACCACAATTCATGATTAGTATGCAGTTTGGGAGCTACAAGTAAATGCACTAATCATCTTTTGACTCCATACCTCTAAAACAGGAATGGTAAGCAGTGCACACAAGGCCTTGAATTAAAATTAAAATATCTAACACTGTTTTTAAAACAAGTCAATGACTGGTGCATTTGCTGTGTTTTATTTGCTAACTTCGTTATCTTTTGTATGGGACCAGAAGAAAAACCTTTACTGAAGTTGCAAATGTAAGTTCAATCTACTGAGGTTGAAATACTATGTGGATCTGTGAATATTGTGCAATCACCACACAACAACAAAAAAGGAAATCAATGAATTGTTCACTTGCTCTATACTTTTATTATTGCTTTACTTGCACTATTGTTTCACAGTGCCATGTACACTTCATACACTGAGCGATAAATGTTTCCTTGTTACAACATTTTGTGTGCTATGCATTATGAGAGTGGAACTAAATGTACGACAGGAACCCCAGTAACCTGAGACCCTGGGTCAGTAATGTATTAAAACAAAACAAGACACACATGACTTCTGCTCAGCAAGAAATCATGCAGAAATGAGAGACTTGGACAGGGCAAGATAAAGGAGGCCAACCTAACAGCTGCAATTATAGGCCTTTTTATAGGAGTCAATCCATTACAGGACATAGTCTTGACAAATTACCATACATGCCAAGGCAGAACAACAGACAACCAATTTAGCCTTTATTGGAAATTGTGTACGTTGCTGGTCCTAGATTTACGGGTAAATACCTAATGAATGCATCAATTTCATTTATATCACTCTTCATAATTGTGTGAATTAAAAAAATACAGTAAAAGCAATGCAGTCAAATTACAGTAACTAGCTGTTTACATGTAAGAATCATTCAACAGCAGAATTTCATCTATCATGTTCGTTATTTATTTTAAGTATGGATTAAATGTTTCATGAGAGGTAAAATTCTATATTATTTTAAAATCAAATCACCTAATAGCAAGCATTTTTCGATGGAACATAACGTTTACATTTTAGTCATTCGGGTTTAATGAGTTTCAAGATATTAAATTGAAAAATTTAACGAAATCATCAAAGATTATTAGAAAAAAGCAAACAGCTGCTCTATACTGCATCTAACGTCCTACAACAGCAATTATTATCTGCATATAATATGTTCAACTATAGAAGACAAAGTAGCTGAAACACATAAATGTACATCGTAATACATTAGCTCAGATAAAAAATAATGTTGTATTCATATTAAAAAAAGAAAGGTTTGCTTAAAACATAAAAGAGTGTGCTGCAAGATGAAATCTTTTTGGATAGTTTCTCTTGCAGACCCTAACTCTATAAATGCAACCTAAACAACAGAGACCAGCCAAAAATAATGAACTACTCATTTTCTTAAACTAAATGACTCTTCGTGATGCTTCAAATACAATACAAATCTTGATATTAGGCTTTTAAACAAAGTATTTGGTATGGGACCACCTTCCAAAACTTTAAATAAGTCAAAACAAAATACAAGAAACACAATGAAGCACCTGCCAAACTAAACTGAGTGCTATACTATCTTCTAGGCCTTTGGAGAATTGTTCCCACCAGCCCATACTTTACTCCGGGCCTGGTTATTCCCTCATATCATTTCGGCCAGCCTCATAATCCTCAAAAAATGCCCATACATGTTTTCCCACTGACTAAAATAGTCCTCTATAACAAACACTACCACGAGGATCTAGCCCTAATCCTAAAAAATAGTAGTACCTAGATTTGGTGCCTCCTATTTCCACAATAAAACATTTAATTGATAAATACTGTTTAGCATTTTTATATCAGCTATTCTGAATTCATCACTGTGTGACACTGTAATGGCTGAGTCCTGTATATTACAACATGTCCCATAAATAAAGGGCCTGATTTAGAGTTTGGCGGAGGGGTTACTCCATCACATACATGATGATAGCCGGTTCGCATTATTACAAGTTCATTTTATCCTATGACACTTGTAAAATGGCAGATGGAGGCACTAAGTCTTTGAGCTTGAGGAGTGCTACCAAATGGAGAGACAAATTCTACCTTATAAAGTCTTTCCACAGTCCTGTCTTTAGGTCAATTAATAACATTCACTGAAATTACACTTGCAGTTTCCCAGGAGTCCCAGGATTACTTCTGGAAATATTTATGAATTTTGTGTTACTCAGTGAGTAACCAGTTACACATGTGGTAATATAATGAGCATGTATCAAAGGATGCCAAAATGAACCATAAGATAAATTGAACGTCAAATGATTTTTTATCTTCCTGGAAAAATATATTTCCAGTGGAGGCAATTGTCATCCTTATCCTAGAATGTAATGCACTTGAGAAACATTTGTAATAAACAATATATTTCACTTATATAGGTGTTCACCTAATTAAGAAGAAAATAATAATTTCTCTCCAGTTGTATGCAGTGACCCATAATATTAGAAATTAAATTTTACTATGAAATCAGTTACTCTTGCTGTATTTTTGTTTTAAGTGTGGTGGTTTCTAATTAAAATCTTTAGCTTCTCAATTCACAAAGGCTTACACACATGAAAATTGTTTTCTCTTTAAAAGGCTTTATCTTTGTAATGATGTTAATGAATTATTGCAATGAAATATGAATTTCAATTGAATTGAAAGTTTTCATTTATTTGTGGACTTCAATGCCTCTAATACCTGCCCTTACTTTCTGCCAGTTTTTAAATTTGTAGATTAGGACTCATCATATAACACATGAAATACTCATGTGCACTGATTTCATAATAAGGCAAACTGTCAATCTGATATGGCTAGTAATACATTGTTTAATGAAACCAGATTGTAATGGAAGTAGTAACCCATAGATATTTTGAAATACTTTTTTACTAATTGAATCTAATAGTTTTCTATAGTGTCCTAAAATCAAACTCAAACTCCTTCTTCAAACAATATTTGAAGCAAAGCTTAACTATTCAATATTACATTTTGGTATGCAATTGCTTGCAAACTGGAGTAGGCTTAACAGCAGAATCAAATGTCATAAATAACCATACGGGCAAATAAAGCAGTTTATGTTGTTTCTGTCTTTCAATGCCTTTATTGGTTAAAATGATTCAAACTAAATAAATATATGGTCACCAAATGGGAGAGTGAACTGCTACACAGGAGGATCTACTTTCTTGTATTCACTCCTACTAACTCAGCTCCACTACTAAATGCCTTATTCAGGTATTCCTCAACAGGATAAAAAGTAATAGTGAAAGATATTACAATAACAAGGACATAGATAGTTAGCATCACCAATGTAGTACATAGGAGTGAAAATTCTTAAACTATCTGTTCTTGGCAGTGGTAACATTTTCACGATATCTTACAGGGCTCCTAAATCTGCCTGTTTGTTTTTGTAACTTTTCTATTTTTATATCCTTTGTATAGCATGCAAAGTTTTTCAAAAACTACACAAAGTTGTAAAAGGGAAGCCAGCAAAACAAGGCACACACTTAAATATGGTTTTATGTTGTGAAACACACTCATATTCAATGGAATTTGCTTGGGTAATGTACACTACTATACGGCTCACACTGGTTCAAATGAAGACCAATGTGGTGGTTATGGCACCGACTATTATGTTAATATCAAATTACTTTGGAGAGTGAATGACTTTTGTGACAGGAAAACATCCCTGCACACTGTTTATTCCAACACCAATGTTATCAATATCGTAGCTGCAGGCTTAGCTTGAGGGTGTATGTCATGTCAAAACTTTGTAAATACAACTGATTTGTAACACTGACCATACAGGCAGAAACAGGTAAATATGGAAAATATATATAAACCTAAAGAACTGGGGGGGGATTCTTAATTGAGCTATTGGACTGATACAGTGGTTCATTCAACTATTATTAATGGAACAACAGTTTTCATGAGGGTACAATCCTGGCTTGCTACTAATTGTTTGAGAATTGATTTACCTCGTTGTAAATCTGAGCATCTCTCAAATGATTGACAAATTCGTATACACTTAGCAGCATGACAAGAATATACAACACTATACTGGATTTTAAAAGGCATTAAGGATAATCGATTTAGGCTTGATAGGCCCCAAGACTACAAATTGAATATGGGGCTTAGTTATGGTCACAAATGTGTAAAGAACAGATAAGGAAAAATTGAGAGAAATAAGAAGAAGGGACTAAACCATTTTTTTCCCTCAAGGGCCATCCCAAAAAACAAAAGGCACCTTCAAGGAGGCATAGAGAGAGACAGAATGGGGCTGAGGCTTTATAATTCATTAGACATCCTGTTTTTTTAAGTGTCCTTTTAGGGTTCGAGAATAATCTACTGCAAAATTGGTGTGATTTATGAAGAAATTAACTGCTG
>NC_136065.1:986084692-986104692 GCF_964261635.1 Lissotriton helveticus | reverse complement strand
TTAGGATAGGGCAAAGCCATTGGTGAAAACGTATGTGATTTATACGGGTGATCGATCTGTTATCTATACACATGGTAAAACATGGTTTTACGAGTTTTGGTACAATGAACAATACAAAACAATCTCAAATGACTAATTGAAGTCAAAGGTTGGAAGAAAATAACGACTTGTGATATACACCAACAAATCCTAAACTAAAGTATGTGGCAGAATACAAGCATTTTCTCTGAGTTCATCCCTGGAGGGATTGCAACTGCTGAAATCTCACTACTCCACAACTATATTTATTAGCTCTGATTAGGTGTTGTCCATCTTCTTGGCTTCTACAATTGTAAACTGTGGGAGGGTGGTTAAATAAGTTGCCTATCAATAAAAAGTGCATGACTGCGAGTTCCACACCTTTGTTGTCCTTCAGTGGAGACACAATGTTAAAGCTGGATCTGCCACATGACTTCCTTTCTAGTACCCAACTATGAGTACGATTTTAGGTTCTGGAATTCCTGCACTCAGGCTTGGCTAAAATCTGCATGCTATGCTGCATACTATGATAGGGGAAAGACAAGCTGCTTCTGTGATTCTCACTGATGAGCAAATGCAAGTTTAGTACACCACCTGGCTTAACTAATAGATGAGCATACAGAAATACCTGAGACAGCATTGACATTATTCCAATGTCTTCGAATAGATATGGAGTAGCATGCAATTTTAGGTGAATGTAATTCTGGGAGGATTAGGGGGCACATTGGAATGCTATAACCTCTACAATATTGGTCTGTAAGGCTTCCACATTCCCCTTAGTTCAAGTGATTTCGAGTCGTGGACAAAATTACCAAATGTATACAAATGGCAATCAAATCCTTCTGAAATCTTCATGAAATCTCAAAGGATGCAGTGGCAAAAATGGATTGTTTCAGCCAGGTTCAGCCTCAGAAGAAAAATAATTTGTTAACAAGGCTGTTAAAGAAATAGGGACATGTAAAGTAGGTCTTGAATAGACAGGAATACAACAACTTACATAGCCAGATTTGCTTGTGTGCCATTGTTCGACATATGTGTGGCAGCAGCACCTTAATCATGTGAATTATGATTATACCTTGCCCTCTTCCTCCATCAAAATAAGGTAGACTGTACACCAGAATGTTATATTGTAGATACCTCAGTTTAATGAACCTATACTTCAAGACATTCCCAGAAATTGATAAACATGTTCCAAGTAGTGCACAAGTAAGTAGGTTAATCATTTTGCATGTGAAAAATCCATATTATTCACACTCAAGGTAGGCACTACCTTGGCCATCAGTCTAGAAATGCTTTAAAGTTATCTTGCATAAAGCATATTTAATGTTTGCACCCTATATTTGACAATCTAATAATTTTACGAACATTTAATAATGATCAAATGGCATCATTGAGATTTGACATTTAAAGGCATTTGGCTGCCACTTATAACAGTGCGGTAAACTGCCAAGTGGGTTTGAATGACTTTCGGGACTTGTTTAGTGAAAACGCTATTTGCATAGGTGTATGAGTTTGACTAACTAGGTATTTGTTCAATTCCGAAATGATTTCTTTGCGGATTAGGTCTATATCTTTGTTCTCTGACTGGCTACTAACTTGAATTTCATCATGGGTGATAAGTTGTTACTCTATTAATGAAAAGCAGAAATGTTCACAATGGGCCAAAGATGTCTTTTAACAGCATTACCTTACAAGTTTCTAGCAATAAAGAAATTATGTTAGTGACACATTTTCTGTGTACTTATTGATGGCAGTCCACTACTTTGTGGTGGTGTCTATTTGTGAACTCAGCACATCTGCAGATTGTTTAGCAATTCAATACCTTAAGGAAAACAATAATATGAGCATGTCCAGGTCATTCTTACAGCTTTGAGCGACCTAAAATAGTCCAAACTGTTACATTTTCAATGAGTGTGGTGGTTAGCAGGTGATGTTTCTATTGGCATTTAGCAGCACTGGCATGGGCCGCTGGTTGTTTAAGCTACAGTAGCTTTCTCAGAAATACCTTGGACACTGGCAATTATTGCTTTTTTCAAGCTAAGTATTGTCTATATGGAATGATAGTTACACTCCATAGATGGCTCTGACTAATCCACTCAGAGACCCCTTTATGTTTGGATTCATTAAATTGCAATATGGTATGTGCATGATGTGGTGACTCTAAATGAATGTCTTTACAGGTATAAGCCTCACAATTTCAAAATGTTTTGTAAATGCTATAGGCAGAAGAAAATGGTAAATAAAGTGTGAAGCAGAAGGCATTAGAAGATATGGGAGACAGAAAAGGGTGATGCACAAAAGTAAATGGATACATTTCTGTGAGCGGAAGAAATGTAATGCAAAGCAGAGGTAGGAGAGGTGATGCTTCTGGGTATACAGACATTCCTCCTGAAGTTGGATTAGTGTTGTAAGCATATCCATGAAGATTATTTACCAGTTACATTACATCATGATTAGACAACTATGGGCATCTAATATTAAACTAATAACATGTGCACACATAGCTTCAATATAGGCGTTCAGAGTTTCCCACTGCATTCTTGTATGGCACTATTTGTAATGCAAGAGTGTGTGTTTTGAGGCTTCAAACATAACTCACTAACTTATGTATTAAAGGGCAAGCCTTTAAGCTTTTCTATAAAATATTAGTTCTATAATGCAATGAAGGATTGAGCAGAAGATATTCTACGAACGTTCTGATGCAGGCATTTTTTATCTGTCCCTTTATGTCGGAAACAGTGGTCGAGAGAGAGCATTCAGTAAGTTCTTTCTATAGGACTCCACTTGATACAATGTACAGGATACAATCAGAATAGTGGCTTTTACCTTCCACCACTTTCCAAATGAATGTTTTCAATTGAATATACCTTTACAAACAAAAATCAAATGACGGTAGAGTCTTCGGTTAGTATACTGTCAGAAACCAAGTGGCTTCAAAGTTCCAAAAATAAATAAATCATAATTGGGTGTATTTTGAGCCTGTTATGTCAAAATAGAATAACCTTAATAAAACAACAACATTCCCTGCTGAAGCTTAATAAAAGTAAGTGTGTTGGTTTGTATGCTAAAAATATTTTTCACATATCAGGTCAAATTAAGTTACGTGTGGGGGTCATGCCAGAATGCTTGCAATAGCTATTTTATAAACTGACACCTTGATGTGTATATTTTTCACATTTCATATCATCACTTTGCACAAGGTCTGACTTCTGTACTCAATGCTTCTTGACAACCAGCCTAAAACCTGCGGGACTGATTCACGACATTTATGTGCACCTAGGTCGGAAAAACATCACCATTGTAACATATTCCACATTTTGATTCACATAATCTTTATTGGTCGAATTTCACATTTGCTACGTACACTTAATAAATGCAGCATTCTTTCACTATTATTGAATCGCAGCACTTACACGTTTAGTGTTTGGGGCATGTTTATATGTTATTCCTTAGAGGAAAATCCTGCCAAAATAGGTGAGCATACAAAACCTCTAACTTTGCAGCAGTTAATAGGCGTGTCGCATTAAGTATCCCACTCCAGAATTCCACCTAAATTAGCGGTCAAAGGTATGAGTAGGTGCCCTTTCAGCAGAAATGTAGAGATAACTCCCCCATATTTAATTGAGGAAAAGGAGATGGTGGGTAAAAATATATGTTTTCTCTATACAAGAAAAGGAGAATAAAAGGATCTATATGTTAGTGCACAATTATATTTCATGTAGGCATTCAGAATTTTCCACCTCATGGCAATTCGGTATAGGTAAACTCTACACAGTGAAGTAATCCAGAGAATCTACAACTGTTGCAGATTATCTGGAGTACTTCTCCTGGCAACCTTTCTGAATGACAAGAAAATATTAGAAAACAGCTTCAAATAATTCACAATGGAGCAAATGTTCAGATTTTTGACCTCACTTTGCCATTTGAGAATCAGGAAATGTATCATCATACATGGACTAGAAATACGTTTTCGTAGTATTTTCTCCAATCACAGGTCTTGTATAATTAGGGCTCCCGGTTTTATGGTATTTATTTTTTCAACATTTCCGTCCGTATTTATCCATATATATTTTTGGGTCATTTTATGTGTATATATCCTTATTTATTTTGTGTTTTGCGTATAAATAAAGTTGAAAAACTGTACATTTCCATATGTATTTAACTGATAGACGTGCACTCATACTTTGATGTCTGTTGTGTTTTAGCTATTTAAGCTGCCAAATATTACATAACAATACATCCACTGCTAATTACTAACATTATACCATAAATGTATGTTGACAAATGCTGTTATTTAAATGCATTTCATCCTGTGTTTTTTTAATTTCTCATGCCGTCCATATGCTTAGCTGCTGGCCTATAATTCATCAAAGACAGCATGGAGAGTAACTTAAAAGGAGCCCACATTTCGGTATTTATCCTCTTTCAAAAATAAATACAGACAGGAAACAAATTGTTTTCTGTCTGTATTTATCTGTAAAAATCTGTAAAAACGGAAAACAGGGAGCCTTATGTATAATTCACCATTGACATCCTTACATGACAGTCTAACTAAACACAACATGTCATCACTCAAGCCAGCACTATGGTATCTGCACTGACATAATACAAATGCTCACTAAAGTGCCTATTCTGAGAACAGAGCCATCACAATATGTAATTTGCATTTGTCATAGTAACTTCATACAGACATTTAGACTTATAAAGTAATTGAAACATGCAATGTGTCGGCAAAATCATGCTGTAGAACATTGTCTCATAAATCCCTCATTGTATGTCCTGCCAGTGAAACACGCGATGACTCGAACATATGGTGAGATTGGAAAGATCCCGAAAATGTTTTGAAGCACCAGTCACCATTATATCAACAGTTTGGAATTTACACTAGCTCTTTGCTTCATTAACTCAGTCAGTCACAGCTCTCAGGGGGTTAATGCAAACCACGTGCGGCAACAAGGGTTGCTTAAAATGTGTAGTGAACGGCAGTTTTTTGATAAGTTTATTGCAGGATGAGAAGGGAAACGTTTTAGAGCAGGAAAACAAACAGGTTTTCACACTGTAGGAAGTTGAACTCAAATATACAATGTGAACGTTTTCTCTAAAGAACATTATGGAACAGAACATTTGCTTTATGTGATAATGTCTTCTAATGTACTTCATTAGGTGTGTGTACCCGTGTGTGAATGTGTCTGTGTGTGTCTGCGTATCTGTACTCATTGTTTGTCTACATGTGTGGTGAATGTACACAAATATATATCAGGTATGAGAACATGTAGACATATACAAATGCATACCTCATACTAACAGAAGTGAAATCTATTTACAAATTATCTGATACATCCATTACAATTCGTATGACAAGAACGCACAGTGAAAATGTGAAGGTACCTCTCTTCAGACGAGGAAAAATATCAATATTTGAATACATTGTAGATTTTAAACTTCTCACTCTACTGCATCACAGAAAGGAAGACTGAGTTTTCCCTTTACTGGGCCTAATCCCCCTGAGCCTGAAGGAAGAAATCTGTATGCAGCGTTTCATTACAGGCAAGTTGTTCTGAGTGACATTTGAAGCACACATCTAAGTCGACCTGATGAAGTTTACTTCCTTCAACAACAAATAGCAGCTTTGTATTATTTCCCCCTCTTTGGGGGGGGGGGGCGAACCAAAGTGTGATGTATGAGCTAAAAGATGAAATGGTGATTCACAAAATGACAGGCTAGTTTTTAAACAAATGTGTTTCTTGGGGGGGGGGGGAGGCAGCTTTGTTCAAACTGAGCATACTTCTTGTGCCTGACAGAAACATTCCGAGACTGATTAGAAGGAACTTGTTAGAGTTCAGTTCCAGACACTCCGACTCCCTGTTTTAAGAAGCATACAAAAAACAGGATAGAGATAATGAAAAAGTGCCATTGCCATCAATCAGTGTGGTAGATGTCACTCAAGAAACGGAAAGAGCAAAACTGCATTGCATATGAAAGTAAAGCTCAACACTCAAACGCAATCCTATGATTTTTCTGATTGAATACAGATGAGGGACATGGGTCAAACTCTGCATGTAAAGGTTTTGATGTATTCAATGGAAGAAATGGAGGAGGAGCTAAGTTACTTGATTCTTTTGGAGTATCTTAAAAAATTCAGACGGCAATCTACTACTAAATGACAATTTGATTCCTTATGATTTAAGTCATTGTACATTAAAAGGCACAGTTGATACAATGACTGCAGAAATGGAATCATGGGTTCAAGTCTGTATTGCAAAAACTCACAATGTTATCTTTACGGGTAGGATAAAGTGATCAGTATCAAATTGTGTCAATAAATCACCTATTATTTGCAGTGCAAAGCAATTGAATCCAAAGGCCATATAATAAACATGTTGTTGTTGGGCCTCTAACAACACACCTGGCACATACAATAAAATCCAGAAGAAAATACATGTTTAGGATCTTACTTTCAATATCTATCTAAGTGACTCTTAAGTGGTAGACTTGAATCATCCTTTTCACTTTCATCATCTTGCATGATCATTTGAAGGTGTGACGGATGCCTATAATGCCGTTTGCATATGATTCTCAGGAATACTGCCTCTGTAAGTCTGCTTAAATCATGCTATCATCACAAAAGTACCAGAAGACTGATCAGGGTTAATTGCAGCCTCGGTCAGTAGGGGAGTACCTGCCGGGGTGGTGACGTGGGGAGGGGGAGGGGCAGGGTGGGGGTTAGTAATGTATGGATAATGGAGGTTTGCAGGTAAGTAAACATTTAAATAAATTAAACACATTTTGGTGCGCGCACTGCATTGCATTTGGGGATGCAGTGCACGCAACGAAATTTGTTAGATTTATTTAAATGTTTACTTACCTGCAAACCTCCATTATCCATACATTACTAACCCCCACCCTGCCCCTCCCCCTCCCCACGTCACCGCCCCGGCAGGTATTCCCCTACCGACCGCGGCTGGTTAATTGTCATACTGAGACTGCCGTGAGTGTGCCAATATTGTTTTGTCACACCTTATCAACATGCAGCTTTCCAAAGAATATATATGTAGCTGTAGGGACAGGCACTGTACTATTTAAGTCCCATAATGAAAACTTTGACTTTGACCCTCCTTTTAATTTCTTCTGCATCTCTTGCCTCACAAACAAAAACTACCATATGTGGCTTAGGTAAAATAAAACAGTAAAATGTGTAACTTGTGTTGGTCTTATGGGAGTTTCCTCAATTAGCCTTCGACTAGAAATAGAAAGGATAGGGGAGGGGATGAGATGGGGGAAGAGAATATTCACTGCACAAGGTCTGATCCAGGTGGTACCTGCATGTGTGAGCACCCAGCCCTTTGTCAAACTAAAGCAGATATATTTGTTAACTTCCCTATTTACAGTATATGGCATAAGCATCTAAATAACATTTTCTGAAAAGTGATAATGTTAAATTGGGTTCACCAATGAGTTACCAAATAGTTGTGATAAATTCCTTTACATGAAACCGCTGTTCTCCTTATATAATTTAAAATGTTTAGTTCCATACCTAAGTCTTGCACAATGATATTTTAGACAATGGAGTCTTATAACAGATTTATTTCAGAATAGTAACTAAATTACGGCATTCGCTGTGAGCTCTTGTATAAGCGATTACATTTATCATGACAGTAACACTTAAAGTTGCTAGATTTACATCTACTCTGGACTCCAAAGACCACCTCAGTTTTCTTGTCCATAGTCTCTGATGGAGTTTCCTGCACCAACTCCACCCGACCTTTCTTTATTCTCTCATTTTTATACCAAAGATACCCTTCGACTAGTACCCGAATATAAAACATTGTGACTGTTTGAGAAAAAGATAGCACACTTAAAGTCCTAAGATAAATAACATTGAACGAAGAATAAACTACTATATCATTCTTCTTGTTTGCCGTTCGTTTTTCCTACACTCTTCTCTTCCCTGATTCGGTCTCTTCCTTTAACTCCCTAACTCTTTTTTAACTTCTTTTCATTTCACAGTACTAACCATTTCTGGGAATGCTACAGCCTCAATTCAGAACTGGACAAAAAGTAATATGACATTTTCAAATTAAGGCTTATTTTCAAGTAATGTTAATACAAGTATTTCAATGTATAAAAGGATTTGAAATTAAGATTCGACCAGCTTTCTCCTCCTATTGCCTGATAACATTAAACACATGTCTGCTGTTGCAGAGCAATTAAAAAGGGGAACCTACTCAAACATTTTAGCTCTTGCATAGAAGTGTGGATATATACCAGACAAGGCTCTTCGTTTTCAATTTCAGAACATTCTGTATACCAATAATGCTCTGTTGCATTTCACTCTTCACTGGATACAGTGAGATTGCTAATCAGGATTACTTGATTCAGTCAACACTGATTTCAATAAAAAGACAAAAATTATCATAAATATAGAGAAAGTGCTGGCAGCAGTGACAGGCGATTAAAATCTCATTCACTTGGAATCAGCCTGATTCATGGTGGTCGGATTGAGACTGTCTTCATATCAGAAGTAGATGATTATTATCTTGCTCAGTCCAAGTCACTTCTGATTGCACATGCACACTCAAATTGGCACAAAACAGACCTGCGAACAAAACATCACCATGAAGGGGGCCTGGCTGTTTTAAAATTAGACTTTTAAAAATATTTCTATCATAAAAGGAAGTTATAAGAAGGCTCATGCTAATTTGGCAGGTAATCCTCGGTAAAGTTTTATCAAGCATTTAGTCTGTCTTTAAGTGTATGAACGGCACAGGAAAACATGTCATCATGTACACAAAAGTGATCAAAGGTCAGCTTTACCCTTTGCACACATTCAAATCGAAATGACTGCAGCACTGAAAACATATAGTTGTAGAAGTATAATTTGTACTATATGCCAATCTACTCATCGGGCCATTTTTGTGCAGAATGTATGCAAAGAATGTATTTGAATGTTTTTTTTAGAGAATAGGCAGATTGGTGGGGGTATCATTTGCAGTTACTATAGAACTCTGCATACATTTTGAAGCCAGAGAAAGGCCTCACTGTGTTTGTTGTCTGATTTTCGGCACCATCATGATCATCACACATGTGTTCATGTTTTTCAACCTTAATGGTGAGGGCTGAAGGTTGGGCCTTCTCAGAGCCGGAGTCAGTTTCATTTTGATCCCTCAAACCTTATAGGTCCACTTTGATCATGTATGTATTCATGAGCATCGAGCTGTCCTTCACAGATCACATGATTCCTGTTCTAGCCTGCGAGCTATACCTTCACCAAAAAAGCACCTATTTAGTTAAAACACTACCTGTGATGTATGTGTAATTTGGGCCAACAGTTTCAGCAAGGCTGATGTTCCAATTCTTTCTTCCCACATGATCAAATGGGTTGACGTTTTGAGTGGAATTAATACATGTTTGTTAATATTGTTTGTAGTGTCTACTTCTTTAATAATTGATCAAATGAGTCACAGTGTTTAATTATATTTTTGGCACAATCAAGACAGTTGTGTTTCCATATTCTTACCATATTTCCCTTTATTTTTAGAACATATCTCTTGCTCTCCTATTTACCATTTTCACTGAAACTACTTTAAAAAACAAATGTTTCAGGAGTGAATGGGTCAGTTGGTGAGTAAATGAGCTCATGGTGAGTGAGGAAGTGGATTGGTGATTGAGGGAATGAGTGAACGTGTAATGAGTGCAATGCAGTGCAGGCATCCTGAAAGTGAGGGTTACAATACAGACCATTTGTATTTATGAAAGAGATATATTCTATGACTTGTTGGATCATGTAGGAAAATTAAATATTATGTGGTACGGCTGGGCAGCCTTACAATTTTATATTATTACAATAAGAAAAAGATGGCCCTGGATTCAAACTAATAAATCCTTAGCTCAGTCCTAGTACAGTGGCAAAGAGCAGTCAGGATTTACTAGATGTACATAAGTTAAGCATTTTCCAGTACCATTATGGTTCATAAAAAATTTACAACTCAATAGAAACCCGAAACCAAGTTATAAAAGTGAAGTATATTTTTATCTTAATTTAGAAGCCAAACTGAAAATATAGCATACATATAACCCAAGTTATGGATTTCCAAAGCAATATAAAATCATGCAGTAACATAGAGCAAGACTTTTTTCATTGTTGTACATTTTTCCTAGTCCGTGGAGTACGGGTGCAGAGTTGCCCTGGCTGTCCTTGGTGCAGAACGGGACCAACAGTAAAGCTTCTTTTTCCACTGAGACGGTGCTGCTGAAAAGAAGATGCAAAAACACAAGCTTGGGGTTGTTGCTGATGTTGGTCGCAGGTGTTTCGGAATGCCCTCTAAAAGCAGTGTCGAATTATGGGGTTATTACTGAACTGGTGACCAACAATCCTTGGTAGCAGTAATAGTAGAAAAAAATAACTGACTTCTGCAGATCCAGGGGAGTTCGGTTACGGTTTGAATCTTCAGGTAAGGCCGGACAACAACTCCTACAATGCACTACACCATCTGGATTTGGCCTGTTCCTCAGAGAGCCAGATGGCCAGCTATTCTTTGGTTCCTGAGCGTTGTACTTTCAGTTTGCAGGGGAAAAGTCCAAGGGAGTCTGAGGGTGCTTCTGTCTTCTACAGGGGTCCCTCTGAAAGGGAGTGCCAAGTTTTAGCCAAGGACGATGGTTGTTCACTCAGTTCCAAGTCTGTTGTCTCAGGGAAACAGAATCAAATACCTCTTTTGTTTTGGTGCAGTGGGCAAAGTCCTATTGTCCGCGACACAGGTCTGCTCTTGGTACTTTTTTGTTGCAAGTGGTTCAAATCTGAGTTAGGGGAGTGGGAGCTAGTAGCCAATGTGCACTTACATCCCTGCAGCTAATCCGCCCCTGAAGTGAACACATCTGGGGGGTGTAGGCCATATGTTCTTTCCAGAATCCACTATTTCTGCCCTCCTAAGGACGGCAGAATTATTTTTTATGTATGCAGACTAGCTGCTCACCCTAGAGTTGTGGCCAGCCATCATGGAAGTGTACACCTCCTGCACACCTCATTTCCCACCTTGCTTGGGTGCATGCATACCTGGACCTTGGGAGAGGGCTATGTCCTAAGTAGGGGGACAGCTAAGATGTATATCAGAGGCCGTGCAGCCTTTAAAGCTCACCGCTCTGATGTGTCACTTGACTAGCCTGCTGGGGAGGGCAGAGGTGTGACCTCCTTCCTGCCCAGCCTCTGTTCCTGACTCCTGAAAGTGATCACACTGCCTGGCAGGGGGTCAGAACCCTGTCTTGCCAGCAGCAGGCATGGGAAGGCAAGGGCTGGTCAGTCAGTGCACAGTGAAACAGGGGCAACCAAGTGAGAAACCTCTAAGGTGCCAACGGTGTGCATGCCTGCCTTCCCTTGGCACCAGATTCATGTCAGGTGAGAGAAGGCACGTTGCTTGACACCATGCCTCTTGGGCACAGGAGGCCTTCTCTAGGGGTGACTGACATATACTAAAAGCAGTGCATTTGACTGTGCCAGATATGGTGAGGCCACAGTCGAGTTGGAGCAGTTTGCACTTCTCCTGCAGTCTGCTATGGCATGCCTTCTGTCAGAAGTTTGATCGAGTCACCCAAGTGGTCACAAAACCAGCTGCAGTTTGGGTGACCATTTTACCACCAATACCCTGGGTACCCCTGGTACCATTTACTAGGGACCTATAAGGGGGTAAAGCTTCTCTAAATTGGTATTGCCAATTCACACATATCAGTTTTAGGGAAAGATCACCAGCATTGAAGCCTAGCTGGCAGGCTTTGGAGCATTTTGTGAGTCAACAACCAGCATCTAGTAGTCCAAATGGGGGCAAAAAGTTGGGAGAACATCTGCAATAAGCCCTTTTTTCTTAAATATCATAACTTAAAGACACATTGCATGACAATGGAATCCCATATACAGATTATGAGAGTAAGGTTGAGAAACCAAATTCCTAAAGAGTTTAGATTTTTTACTCTTCCCTTTCTTGACCTACCTTCTCTATCAGATGCTACCAGAGTAGATAGACGAAGTTAAGCACAAGTACTGACCAGTAAAAGAATCTTATTATAGTAATCCACAAACACCTTATATTGTTAGAATGCAGTAATGCAGCCCTCCACAACCACAGCAAATATCTTATTGTACCTACTACCTTTTGTCAATTCCTACTGTAAACATGTTTAAATGAAATAGCATACCTTGATACCCCAAACATGACCTAACAAATTACATCATCTTTAAGCCATAATAAATAAATTTTATTTAATCTTTAGTGCAGCTATAATTTGTCAATATTCTGTTTTCAATTACTAAATAGACATAAAGTAACTGGGCATTTATATCTATGTTTTCCAACTTCAACTATATAAAACATTGGCTTTTAAAATTCTTCTGCAAAACTCAAATTTGAATAAATTCACTTAATAAAATACCAATTCTGTCGTACAAAAACCTCCAAATATATGACTTTAAAGATATCAGAAAAAATGAAGAGTTCAAGTAAATACACCATGCGGATGTAGCAAAACTGTCAATCTTTGGGGCTAGGGGCTTGATAAAATTAGAATAAAAAGTATCCATTTTCTGGTGCATGGATAAAGTTTCAAGGCGTAGCAAGTTGCAGAAGATAGACATTTCAGAAAATTAAAAACAACAACAAATCATTGGGGCTTAAGGATGCAAAGGCCAATATAACTAGAATTGTTTAGCTTTGTAAACTCCTGGGCCAGTTTACTATGTTTTCTTTAAGAATCCTCCCCGTAACGTTTAGCCTTATGCAATTAAAGAGTCAGACGTAGATGTATTTCTATTGCTCATTGGGAATCTGGCTTAACATTTGGTAAAAATCAGGCCATATTAGAAAAAATGAAAAGAAGAACTGTATTACTGTTGCTGAAGCATAACCCAAAAATAATATGTGTGGCACAGACTGATCCGTCAGAAGATCACGTATAAAGAACTGAGGGAAATAACTAAACATGATGAAGTAGAAATGTGGACATTTCAGTTGCATCTACTGCTTGTGAGCACACAGGTTACACAATGCCAGAGATGACAATATTAATACCATTACTAAAATAAAGGTTAAAACTGACTCAATCCACACTCAATCAATCAGTAGATTTGTGGAGTGCACTTGTTACCCATGGGGGGTATCCAGGCGCTGGCAAGGTCCAGTTGATTAGCCTAATATCCAGGTCTTCAGTGACTTTTAGAACTCAGGAAGAGATGGTGAGGTCCGGATATGAACAGGTAGCTCATTCCATGTCTTCGCTGCTAGGTAGGAGAAGAAGCATAAGTTTGATGAGGGGATCGAGGGTTAGATAAAGGCAGCGGGTGGAAGTGACTGATGGGCTGACAGAAATTCATGCAGTTGGTCAAGTAGGCAGTACCGCAGTTGTGTAGCACATTGTATGCTTTGTTCAGAAGCTTGAGATGGCATCTTTTCTTTACAGGGACCCAGTGGAGTTCCCTGAGGTAGAGAGTGATGTGGGTTCATCTGGGAGATCCAGGATAAGTCTGACTGTGGTTTTCTGTACTGTCTATAGTCGGAGGAAGAGGAGGTGACCTGTGATCCTTGTGTATAGAGCGCAGTTGTAGTCCAGTCAGTCTGGATATGAGGGCCTAGATGGTGGAGCGCATGAGCTATGGGGTAGCCATATACCTATCTTATGAAGCATGCACAGGATGAAGAAGCAGGAGAAGGAGGCCGAGTTGACCTGATTCATTATTGTTATCCTGTTGTCCAGATTGATGCCTAGATTCTTATCATGGTCAGTAGGGTTGCCAGTAGTTCTGAGCTCCGAGGGCCACCAGGAGGCGTCATGTGGGACGCTTTTGCTTCTGAAGATTAGTACCTCAGACTTCTCTCAGGGGAGCATCAGGCAGCTGTCCTTCATCCAGGAGGTGACGTCCATCATGCAGTTGTGGATGTTGGTCTTGGTGGTGTCTTTGGAGAGGAAGAGGATGAGTTGTGTATCATCAGCATAGAATATGATGTTGAGGCTGTGGGTTTGATGATGCGCGCCAGAGGTGTCATATAAGTGTTGAAGAGGATGGAGCTGAGTGAGGATTCTTGGAGTACTCCAGAGATGAATTTCTTATTTCAGAGGTGAAGGGGGAAGGCGGACATTTTGCATTCTTCCGGTGAGGAAAGAGGTGACCTATCTGAGAGTGACTCTTTGGATGCCTATGTTGTGTAGCCTTGTGATGAGTGTGTGGTGGAGATCATATTAAAGGCTACCAAAAGGTCTAGGAGGATCAGAGCCACTGTCTCTTCTCACTTGAGTAGGGTTCGGATGTTGTCAGTAGCTGCAATGAGGTATGTCTTGGTGTTGTGGTTGCTGTGGAACCAGATTGGGAGGAGTCAAGTAGGAGGTTGTTTTCCAGAGGTAAGGAGAGTTGTTGGTTGATGGTTTTTCTAATACATTGGCCGGGAGCAAGGAGATCGTCAATTGTTGCTGAGCTCACTGTGGTCTGCAGATGGTTTCATTAGCAGGGCATTGACTTCGGTGTGTTGACTGTCTTCTGGGAAGATGGCCGTAGCAATTGAGGTGTTGACTAGGGTTGTGAGTACATGGCTGATTCTGGCTTTGTGTAAAGTTGCAGATGTGGTCAGGACACGGTTCGGTTGGGGCCCTCGAGTGGATTGAGTTCATGATGGAGGCGGTGTCATGTAAGACAAGCGTGTTCCATTTGGTTAATCGGATGTCTGTGGTGGTAGCGGGACTTGTGTTTCTTGGAGAGGTCAGTGGCCTTGAGCTGGGGTTTGAAGTTCCTGCAGATGTTGGCAATTTTTTGTGGAAGAAGTTTGTAAGGTTGTTGCAGAGTTCCTTTGAGGGGGTATTGTTGCAGCTGAAGGGCTAGAGAATTCTTGGATGATGTTGAAGAGTTTTTTGCTGTTATTAGAGCTTAATTCCATTCGTGAAGCTGTAAATTTTTTCTTTGATTCTCTCAATTGTCTGTGGTACCGATTGAAGACTGTCTTGAAGGTGGTCTTGTCGGTCGTGTCTTCATTAATGAACCATCTCTTTTACAGTAGTTTACAGTATCGTGTGGTGGTTTATGAGGTCTTCAGTGTACCAACTAGCCAGCTTGGTGGGCCTTCTGTGGCACTGTTGTGAACTTGGTGGTCCAAGTGTTGAAGTTTCTGGTGCTCTGGTCTAAGTTGGAGGAGGATATGGGGTGGGTGGGTTCAGGACATTGGTCCATGTGTCCTTTGAGACTTTGCTCCAGTTGCGGTGGGGGTGTTGGGCAGACTGAGGGTGGCGGTCCATGAGCCGGTGATGTTGAAGTGGAGAATGGAGTGATCGGTCCAGCTGAGTTCCATAGTGTGGCTCTGACTGATGCAGTCATTCGAGGTGAAAATGGGGTCTGGCATGGGCTCAAAGACAAGCTGGGCAAGTCCAAAGTTGCTCAGGCTGTTGAGGAGATTGGTAGTGTTGATGTCATTGTGGTCATCAAGATGAAAATTGAGGTATCTGGGGAAAATGTAGTTGTTGGGGTCTCTGGCCAGGGGGGCAATTAAGTTTGTGATAAAGTTGCAGAAGGCTGGACATGGTCCTAGAGGACGGTAGGCTAGGGTACCACAAATGGTGGTTTTGCAGTCTTTTTGGAGTTAGAATTTGAGGTGTTTCATGGCTGGGGCTATGTTGTCATTTAGCCCCAGCCATGTTGTCATTTGTGGTGCTGCATTGAATTGATTCCTTGTGTATGATGGTGAGCCCTCTGCCAGGCTTGCTGATGCGTTCACATGGTGTGATCTTATAATCTCATGCTAATGCAGTGGCGATGTTAGGTACCGAAGTGGGGTTAAGTGAGGAAGAGGATGTCGGGTGTGAGGTAGGAGATGAGGGCCCAGATCTCAGAGGTGTTTTTACATAGTGACCATGTGTTGAGAAGGGTGCATATGAGTTAGTGTTTTTGTTCAGGTGGTGTGTTCGGGTGGGGCTGGTCGGTGAACCGGTGTGTTTGCTGTGGCAGGTGAAGTGGCAGTGGGTACATGAGAAAGGTCCTACCGTGAAACATGGGTTGTTATGGTAGCAGTGTATGTTGTGGCATCTAGGTTCGAGGGTGTAGATTTTGGCGATGGTGCAACTGGGGGGGTAGGCGGACCAGGGGTCGTGGCACTGGGCATATTCCAGGCATGGATGGGCACAGATGGGCCGCCATTAAGTATGTCCTCGAAGGTGGGGGAGCACTGTGGGCAGGGCTTCCAGAGCCAGGAAGAAGAGGCGGGAAGATATGCTTGTGAGCAGGCAAGGAGTGAGGAAATGGGTGAATGTGGCGGAGGTTGGGGGCGAGAGGGGGTGAAGAGGAAGGTGGCAATAACAGAGTGAAAAAGGTGACAAAAACTTGCAGAAGGAGATGCAAAACTAAGGGTGATGAAAATGAACAGAAAAAGGTGGCAAAAGTACGTGGAAAAAGGTGGCAAAAGTAAGTAAAAAAAGTGGCAAAAGTATGTGGAAAAGGTGGCAATAGTAAGCTGAGAAGAGTGGCAAAAGTAAGCAGAAAAAGGAGGCAACGAAAGCAGAAAAAGGTTGCAAAAGTACACAGGAAGGGGTGTCACAGTAAGCAGAAAGAGGTGGCAAAGTAAGCAGAGAAAAGGTGGCAAAAGTAATCAGAAAAGGTAGCAAAAAGAGAAAAAGTGGAGGCGGGAAGCAGGCACAGAAGTGTAAAGAGGAGAAGAGAGGAGGGCAGTGGTTGTTGGTGCACTGGAGCTCTGGGTCCAAAAGAGCCTTGACTGGTCGGAGGACCAGTCCAGGTAAGTGGGGAGCCTGGGCTCTTGGTCAATGGGGTCTCACTGCGGCTGCCATTAAGTAGGTCCTGAGAGGTGGGAGGAGCACGGTGGGTGGTGCTTCTAAAGGCGGGTGTTGCCATGAAACTACTGGGTGGCCAAGGGTACATTTGTATATTTGTATGATACACTGAAGAATCCAAAATATGAATTAAAAGGCCCTCTGTGTATAAACTAAACAGTCTAAAAAATTATTTTCCTGTTGGTATTACTTGACAAATATGGGAACAGGGGATAAGTGGTTGGAAGCACTGGATTCATATCTATATGTAAGATATTGCACAACAAGGTTATTCTCACCACTAGCTGATTGTTTGCAGCCTGATTTTTATACAAAACAAATGTTTTCATCCATTCTACTAGGCTCCCTGCAAGATGGAACTGAATGGAGGTAGTGTTTGGTTATCTGCCACAGCTCTATTGGAAGCATAGCACCTGTGTCTGGAAATTCCAGAGAATTGATTTCTTTGAGTGGAAAAGGTCATAATTTTCCAATGGAACTTTGAGCTATTATACGAATTGAAACAACCTACATATATGTTTGCTGAAGTGTGCACTGTGAGCACTACCAGTTACAAGAAAACATACACTGGCTCTTGGGAAATGTAAAAGTAACCTCAAAAATAAAGAATTGTCTGCTAGAACTTAATCACCTAGATGCAATGGAAAATCAATTTGCATGATAAAACACATAACTGAAATGTTTGACAAAATATCGAAATGTTCTAGAGCTGTTATAATAAACTTTAAGCAAAGTAATCATAGTTCCCCTGACACAGCATGTCTTAGGGACAGACATCCTTCATCTAGCTGTTCTCCCCTTTTTTTACTATGTATGTTTCTCATAATGTATATATCATGTCTTCAGACAACTTCATGGAACACAGCCAATTGATTCTTCCAACGTAATGTTATAAGAATACATAATTTGAAAATGTTTAAGGCCCAGTTCACTAAACTCTCTTTGGAAAACGTCATATTTACACATGTAGGCTGTTTTTTTAAGAATTCCTCAATTTTATTGAACTGAATATCTAAAACTGAATACTAGAGAAAATAGCCAGACTTGACCTTATTCCTTCAAGAATGGCATGAAAGAAGGCCACCTGGATGATCAATGAATTGAGAGCTTTACTGAGAGCGTTATCGAATCGATCCCAATTAATACCCAACACCACAACAAAGTTATCTCATGAAAGGGCCAAATAATCTGCCCTAGAGAAACCAGACCCAGCCAACCTACGCTGGTTTCCAGGAGCCCAAATGTAAACATCTTTCTGGGGTCCATTTTAATATATATGTATTTTAATTCAGCATTTGAAAATCAAGATTCAGATCTAATTCCACTGTAAACAGATGTGTATTTACATTGAATTATACAGGATCAGATACTCTAGCTTACAGTTTTCATTCACTTTTGCCTTACACTCATCTATATCATCCTGAGATTATGCTGGGGAAAAAAAACTGTTTCAAAGAATCAGGCAACATTTTCATTTTATGATACCTGAAAGACGAAATTGCCTCTAAGGACTGTTGTTGTGCAGAAAGGTGTTCCTTCATGAACAAAAATAATCCTGCCTGTAACACAAGCACCTTGCACTAAATTGCAAGGGTAAACATCTGTAAACATCTGTTATTTCAGCACCAGGATACCCTTATGGGTGAATCTGTGCTTTACAATGGATTAAAGAAAATGCCAACCTGACATCAGCAGTATTATTATTGCTATCATAGATATGTACCACGTGAGGTAGTATTTAAGTGTTGTTATAGATACACTGATGACCCGGAGGCACACAGGGGTATATTATCAAGGGGGTTTATCTCCGCTTTTTTGGCTTTAAAAGCCAAGAAAGCGGAGATAAAATTATCTCCCTATTACCAAGCTGTCGCTAACACCAGTTAGTGACAGCTAATAGGAGATAGCGACCATCTTGGGCCCCGCTTTGCATGTCAGTGATATTTATCACTAATGACATGCAAAGTTGGCGTGCCAAGATGTTAGCGACTGGAAACAGTCGCTAACATCGCTATCTCCTATTACCAAATTTTGGAGATATTCGCGCTGAGCGCGAATATCTCCAAAAGCTAACACCTGCCCTGAGCAGTTCTTCACCATGTTATCCAATGGGAGGTGGATAACATGGCTAAGAGCATTTGCTCTATAATGCATGAATATCGCTGACTTTTCAGCGATATTCATGCATTGCGGCCGTTTTTTATCGCATTTGCGATAAACCTTGCTAATAGCAAGGTTTATCTGCGATAAAAATAGCCGATGTGCGGCGATAATTTTTGTCTCTAAACCAGTTAGAGACAAAAATTATCGCTAGTTGTTGGTAATATGCCCCACAGATCCTAAATTACAGCACATTCAAAGTACATTTTCAATATCTTTTGTGGAGCTCTAGCGCACACTTCTGCACAACAAAATTAAATGATACATGGCGCATCGTTTTTTTCAGCATTCAAATTATGGGTTTTTAGATTGAAAAATAGTTCTTTGCGATGGTATACTTGGCCGCTGAAGCCGGTAACAAAATCATTTGTATCAAAAGGTCTTTTTTTAAGCAGATGTTCAAAATTGAGTCTTATGGGATTTTTAGGGAAAGAACGTTGCCAAGAGATGTCAACAAACAATGTTTACAAACAATTCACGTCTACTAATATAGTTAGAATTTAGACTAAAAATGCCCTTTGGAAGTTATTTGGCAGTTCTAAAGATTGCTGACTCTCCCATCAGCTTCCCCTTGCTTCACACACCTAGACATTAACCACATTTTAGGTACTGTGTAGGCACAGTAGAAGCCAGTGAGCCTGATCACATTTTAGCTTACTCTCAGACCATATCTAGGCATGGCAGAAAATGATTCTTCCACCAGGCATCCATGCTTAACTATCAGGTAAACAGGACAAGCCAAGAGTGGCACGATGAAGATTTTGAACATTCTGTCAGGTTTCCCAAGTGAACCTCAAAAGTTGAAAATGCTGTTCCTTGATTGGTTATAACACGAGGAACTGCACAGCGCATTTTTTGCATTTACTGTTTGCAGAAACAGGCAGCACAGCAAGGATTTCTGGACAGGGCAAATCCATGAATGAAGCAGATTAATAGCATCCTGAGAGAAGCGTGGGGCAGGGAGGCTGGGGGGGGGAGGTGCAACAGGTGTGTGTGTGTGCGTGCGCAATTGCATGTGT
>NC_136065.1:986059692-986079692 GCF_964261635.1 Lissotriton helveticus | reverse complement strand
CATTGGGCCTTAATTATCACACAACTGAAAAAGAGAAACTATATAACCACCAAAAGAGGGGCACGTGGCTTAAAAGGCTAATGTAGATGGACAGAGCCAACAACCAATATAAAAGTATTCTCCTCGTTCTGGTTTAATGTGCCATACTGCTCGTGGTGTGCTGTGGTTTGATGAGTAAAGTGATGCTTCAACAGGTGAATATTTCAACTAGAAGCAGCAATGCATTTCAGCAAAGAATACATGTGACTGTTTCTAATTAGCCAGGAATCAATGCATTAATGTGGTCATAATGCTCTGGTCCTCCAACAGAAAAGAGAAAAATTCATGAAATGATAGTAGTCTATCCATGAATTGAGCAAGGAAATGGTCACCTCTGGTGGCCCACTTGTGAATATGGGCCCTAAGAACCACAGTGTGAATGAAGTGTAGTGGCAATGTTAGTCATAAGTCTCAATATTCAATGCTATGAGGATTGTTGGCAGTCTCCTTACATCCAGCTTAGCTAATGTGTATGTAACATGCTCAGAGCACATTGGTAGGCCTCTGCTCACAACGTCCAAAATATCTACACTTTTTGGTTGATTTACAAAAATGGCATACTTGTCATCCGACTGCCTGCAATAAAGCCATTCCTTGCATGGCCTTATCAATAGTGGTTTGGCTGCCAGGCAATTGTGAGTCTGGCCGAACTGAAACTAGATGGAATAGGTGGTGGCTGTTACCCTTGCTGGTTCTATGGA
Source organism: Lissotriton helveticus (assembly GCF_964261635.1). Taxonomy (NCBI): domain Eukaryota; kingdom Metazoa; phylum Chordata; class Amphibia; order Caudata; family Salamandridae; genus Lissotriton; species Lissotriton helveticus. The sequence continues at coordinate 986,078,952 of NC_136065.1, read as the reverse complement.
TGCTGGTTCTATCTGGATCTATAGAAGACCTGCACACATGACTCAGCTTCCCTCATTGGCTTACTACAATTGGTGCAATAGAAATGTCTGAAGGCTGAGAACAGATGCTGTGGTTTTTATCCCAGGAGGCACTAGGTGAAGGATAGTGTGCAGTGGTCAGACACACCGTGGGAGAATTGGATGGTATCATACTCAAATCCTCTATTATACCATCTGGCAAAGATCAGCAGGATGATAATGCATTGGTGGAAAACCATCAATTTTGATACAAGCCACTGGGTTGGTGGATCACGACGGGCAGTCGTGGGCACCTGCTTGTGCAGGCATGCACAAAGGTGAAAGTTACTTTCTGTGTCTTCGGAAGCATTTGTTTATGCATTACAAAATATGTAGAGTAGAGAAGAACAAACTTATATTGTTACAATCAAACATTTTTTAATGATGAGCATACTTTCAGCCTTCTTATCCACGTCTACCATCCATGATTCTCCAGTGCATTTTTACACTGTCAAGCACAAGACCATTTTGTGATTTCCATAGATTGTATTGTTGCCTAATTCACCTCTCTGGACTTGTTCAGATATTACTTCCTTGATAAAGACGCAAGGGAGGAAAAAGATAAATCTTTCTATAGAGAGCAGCATGCAAACTCCTATGCTCCCCACTAACATTCTATCCTCTGTAAACCGTTTGTGCTGCCGTTAATGGGATTGATACGAAAGACAGACACTACCTTCCATTTCTTTGAGAAGAAGGCCTTCATCCACCTCCCAGTCAGAGGAACACATAGCCACACTATACTGTTTCAAGGTAACATCTATACATGTTCAAACCTGGAATATTAAATATCAAACTACATGAACAATCCATTGGGCTATTTCACCTCATTCAATCTTCAACACAGATGCCCCTTAGAAATCGGTTTCTGACAAACTATATCACATTTAACAAAACTAGAAAAACCCATTTACATTCATAAAAAAATATATAACTAAGAATTTCGATGTGACCAATGCAGTTTTCTTAAAATTTAGATCACTACACAAAGTCCAAACCTATGTCCATCGATAGTGGTCATGGGTTCTCTAGTGAGCTCTGCCAAAGAATCTTTGAAAACTCTCTGTGACACCCCTCATGAAGCTATTCAGCATTCTAAAGCCAGCTCAAAATGTTCATAGTTATTTAGCAGCTGTTTTACAACATCCTCTTATCTTCAAATCTTGCTTTTTTAGGATCCTGCATGGACATCCTAATAAAGCTGAAATTAGGTGTAAAGTACTTTATGTGACAGAGCGATCCGTTGTTGAATCCTTTCACTCAATATCTATGTAAATGTTCTAAGGTTTCAATCACACTTATCAAGGTGCTTCCAAATTTGCAGCAATGAAAACCGATGCATAGGGAAATAAAATGATTCCGTGATGGTCACACAGTTCACTCAAATGGAGAATATGGAATTAGAACTCAAGCATGCTATCTCACAACTGATGACTTTGAGCGTGATTAACATGTAGTCAGAAACCCTGGCAGGTGTAGCAAAAAGCTGAGGGTTTACGAGATCTCCAAAGTTTAACACTATTTGCAGAACCATCGACATATGCCTGGGAAATCCATCAATGTAGTTTTACTCTTGTATGCTTGTTTTTCTGAACCATTTAAATATGGAACGTATTGTTCTGGGGAAATCCACACACGGAGTAATAGGTTAAATAAGAAATGTAACTTATTACTTGTGTCTGTTTTTTCACATTTGAAATAAGTTTAAGTGAGAGACTACTTATCCACCACATTGCCCTAAAATGGAGTTAAGCAATGCCACTTCTCACAGGCACAGCTGAATCTTTCAGATGTATGTTTAGTGGTGCATGGACATGTCGGAAAGGCATAGCATTTGTAATTGAACACAAAAAGCTATAACTCTGTGGGCGTTCAAATTATTTTCATTGATCCCCCAGACACTCCCCTGGGGACACCAGCTTTCCTACCTTCTGTAATATTTATGATTGCATGACACTTTGCAACCAACATCTGTGCATACACAGACACATCAATGCTAACTTTGGAATCGGAATCAGGGTTTTATGTATACTTTTTTCACGAAAATTCTATCTTATGTTACACATACAAATTTTGAGGCTTGCGCCCATAAACATTAAACTCTTGTACCTCCTCCTTATGTAATTGACTCCATACACTTGTAGCACCCTCAACTCCGGCAAACTCATTCGACTCTGACATGTGCTGCAATCCTTTACTACAGCATGTAAGCTATCTTCCCTCCATCCCCTTTGTACAAGTACTGATATCTTGAACTCATTACCTGCAAGCAAAACCTTCCTCTTTTAGGAGACAAATATAAAACTTACTTGACAAAAACAATACAATTACTTTGAAAATAGTTGACTTTCAAGGTTGAAAGGGCTATGTGAAATTAAGCAAATAAAAATGAACTAGTTGCATCTACCGTTGCACCAGGCTTTAATGAAGCAACAAAAAACTACAATACAGTTAGCACAATATGTCCGGATATAAGATTGCGTATCACTGAGAACTGTGGCATGTCCAGAATGCTACAAATACCACAAATGAATGACCCTGTTGAAACATCCGTGAATACAATGGGTCAAATGACCAAATGTGAATGATCGAAGCACTACTTTGCTCTTGCCACCCGGCTGCCAAGGTGAATCCTACGTGAAACCTTAAAGCACTTACATTTTAATGCAAATCTTCAAATCTACTTATACAATCCTACATTTATACATGCTCAAGGTTATAAGATCTGAATTTACTCTACAGCATGTTGAGTGTCTTTTTGTACTAGAGAATGATACAATGCCGAAGAGCACCTGAATAGCCGGTCTATTGTTCAATAGATAATTGGGTCATGGGAGCTACTTGAGCCCAGTGGCCTACACCACTGGAACCACATGAGACCTGCACATCCTTGAAGGGAATATTCCTTGCAAATTCTGATATTAAAAGGGAGTTTTCACAATCCCTGTGAAAAAAAAGATGAATCTTTATCAGCTGCTATGCCTCATATTGTACTTTTACACCTCTGTTCCAACTGTAAGTTTGACAAGTTCTTGCTCCCAAAACAAGAGCCTTCCCTAAAGCCAAACGATATGTGATTATTCGCTAAAAAAAATGTCATTAATTTACATACAAAATGAAGTAGTGATGCCCTTTGTGTACAGAAGGGACAGAAGTTCTTTCCCTCATAATTATTGTTACGTTTGATGTGTCTAAAGTCTGTTCAATGTATGAGGGAACAATGATGGAATTGCAGAATACCCATTTTAGATGCATTAAATCTAATTGGAACTAACTTGAATAGTTTGTGATTGTACTGAAAATCTGGCATGGATTTTTCATTCTTTGATGGGCACTCTGCATCTCGACCTGGCATGGCACATCAAATATGATAACACAGATAATGTTATATATCCTGTTTGTGCCTGACCCTAGATATGTACACATGTTCTCATTCTAAAATATAAAGCCGATTAAAACATAATTTGAAGATGGGGGCAATTTGTCTCCCTTGGTCATTACTTTTGGAAGTCAGACCTGGATGTCATTACTGAGCAACAGCTCTGTTTCTATGCAAATGGTTATTTCAATGCGCTTAAGAAGAGCTAAAGAGAGAGGGGGTGAGCAAGGGTAGGATTTTCTCTGCAATGGGACTGTTCTTTCTCACCAGATGTGTAACCGTGTTTCGTCTTTCACAAGCGACAAGCTGGAGCCGGCTTCTTCCGTTAGCCGGGTCTATGCTACATGTCTTACAACAACATGAATGTGAGCCCCTTCCTTTCCACACATGTTAAACTCATTTCCTAGCGAATTCCTTCAAAAACACTGCATTGCACGCCTATCTCTGTCTTCTGAAAACAGTTAGCTTTTGCATTGAATGGCAATAAAAAACGGCCCGTTTCTTTTATACACTTTAATATGGTAGAACAACGTTATTTATAAATTAAAAATGACACGAACATGCTTTGTTTTCCCCTTTCTCGTGTGCATTTTCCGCTTGTCAAACACTGTTGTCATACCAAAGGAAATGTTCCTTAGCCAAAGAACGTATTATATATTTTTAGAAAGTTTCATCCAAAGTAGTTTTGATCTAGCAGTATGTACACCAGTGTTTGGATACGGATGATTGAGCACTTTTTAATTACATTCTTAAAGCTTATACACCATCTCACACATCTGCAACTTAAGCGTCAGCCTCCCCAGCTCACTCTTTTTAACAATGAAGCCCACTGCTACATTTTCTTTTGATTATTAAATGCTTTAATATATTTATTTAAACATGGACATAATATCACTGTCTACCTGCCCCAAAACAGAGTTAGAAAGAACTTTTCGGAGATGCATATACATAGATAAATAAACAAGAGGGCCTTGTCTGGGGCTGGTATGCCGGCTCCCCGCGTGAGGGGAATGGTTTTGATTTGCTTAGAGTGTAAACTCTAGAGGTTCTGCCAAGTACAGGTTAAGCTCTCTGAGTTTTCACTTCCTGCAGCCTGGCCTGTCAATCACAAGCTGGTCTCCGCGGTGACGAGGAAACTAGACCCTTAACCTCCAGTGCCCCTTTCCTATAACCCCTGCCCTATAAACAGAGTAAGATAAATGATTTTACATTTTAGAAGTGCAACTTGATGCTACGTCGTAAACACTAACTTCGGAATCATCCTACATTGCGCCGTGTTTGCTTTCCGTAAACAAAGACCATGCTTTGAAACACAACTTTCCTTCTCTGTCTTCTTACCCATACAATGTGTGATGGCATTGTTTCCAAATCACAGCCACTGTCAGATAAGAATTATTTACTTCCTGGAAGCATGTGCTGCGGAACTGTGAATGTGGCAGATTTTTCCACACACTGAGGCAATTCATCAAAAGCTCCCTAGGAAATTACAGGCTCTGGCATTATCTTTGCTCTTCACGTGATAAGGTTGAAACAGAAGCAGGGCATGGTTTGTGTCAGGATACCACTTGGTGTACAGTTTTTGACAGCTTGGGTGCAGCGATCCCAACTCCTTTACTCTTGTGTAGAGGCCCGTACAGGTCTCCTACACTGCTCTGCAGTACAGAAACACAGCTGTCTGTGCCCAGGACCTTGGCATTCCAGCTATGCTCGTTACATTTCACAACAGCAGAGAGTTGAGCTGCTATGGAAGTCGTGTCTGATTTGTTCAAGGTCTATCCCTTGCTTAGAGGTTTGTGTATGTATAAAAGTCTCTCTATTATGTTACATTGATGAATTGTAATAGCTTATAAGGTGGAACTGTTGGCCCCTATTGAGTCACCTAGGTGGATCAAAAAGGAACAGTATTCACCAATAACGCCTGAAACTTGTAGGTGGTGCAAACTGAACAGAAGCACCAAGATGTTGGGTATTCTTGTTGACTAGCCGTAATCTAAATATTTAGTCCATTTGATTGCTGCGGTGTTTGAAATATTGATTCCAAATGAATAATATGAATTGTACAGAAGGGTTTAGCTGGGGGCACAGTGTTTGCAGAATGGCACCGTGACAGCATTTCAATTACCTTACTTTACAGAACTGTCTGTTGCCAAAAATATCTTGCTATTTAAAGATGCATTCAGTCTGCATGAGCGTGTATACTTTATTAAATAGGTGTTTGAACAGCAACCGTTTTCCCCTCTGAGTAGCAGGGGCTGTTTTTTTTAGTTGTAAATAAGTGAGATATTCACTGCTAGTCAGATAGCTATGTTCTGGCCAGCGATGTATTCCTTGCAGTCACATCCATTAATCAGTATATACTACAGCCTTTAAATCGGTGCCAAATTTCTAACACAAGAGTAGCAAAGGGCTGTTTACACAGAAAAATCATAATTTATTAAAACGTTCCTTCAACCAAATAACACCTCATGAAGCAAAATCATAGCAGAATGAAAAGCAGGAAGGCTGTGGGGCCTGTTTCATAATAACTGTGCAGTTCTTAAGAAATTCGGTGAAGGAAAATTAACATTAAACTGTATGTTTTCATGAAATTATGCAGATGCAATGACAACTTGTCATTTAAGAAGTTAATAAACAATCACGTTTTGCAGGTTATCCAAATGCTGCTGAATAGAAAACCTTGAATCCTTAAATGATGTGTAATTAAAATTATTTAGAAAAAACTGCTTTGGCAGGCCAAGGCTTTGCCAAAATGTAAATGACATTAAAGAAGACAATGAATTTAATTTTATTTAATGTCCCTTTTTGCAGATCCTCATTTACATAGCATTTTTAACAAAAGCGTTGACCTTATAAATGCTGGCATTTGTACAGCTTCTGCAGACTTGGATTTAATCATGCTTTCACAAAGCCATGTGGGAGAAAGCTTTAAGTTCTCTGGTTGGATGTGGGGAAGGAATAAAAACACTGGGCCTGGTCAAATGTTTATCCTCCTCGCTTCAGAAAACAACCTGACAAGAAGATGCAAAGGGCTAGGGGAATAAGCCATTGCTGTGTGCAAAGCTTGGTAATAATCATACATAATCGTTTGGAAATATAGCTAATAAAAAATATAATGAGTGTTCAGCAAAATCGGCATTAGGCCCAAATTACATGATATTAATACTTGAACAGGTGCAGAGAGGCGCTGCAAATGAGGTAAATGAATAAAATGTCCCAGAGCACAACTGTGCGCACTGACAAAAAGTCAATCACATGAATAATTCAGTGACTAGGACTGCCAGCAAAGGTCATCGTTCTGTGACCTTTGTGACAGGAAGTGAAAGGAAACACTGTTGACAAAAAAAACTCCAATCAGTCTGCAGCCACTGTTCTGCAATTACTAAAGGTGTAAACCCAAAGTTTACAACCTATGACTTGGAAACCATTGCCATAAAATTCATTTTACAAGTGTTAGCCTTCTCGCATTGCCTTTTGCTGGAAATAATTTTGCACGTTCGCATAGGGAAGATTGAATAAAAATACAATTTGCTGTGGCCTTGCTGGAAACAATGGCAATTATGCATAACATCTGAGGTCAGTCGAGAAATATTTTAGAGCCAACATGGTGAAATTTTGCAGCAGCTGTTATATATGACAAAACTTTTCTCCCCCACCCCTAAAACCCACGCCATTCCAAACTCTGAATGAAAGAAAATGAGATAAACAGATGTCTGGCTGCCTTACAAGGACGCAGGACACACTTGGAATGATAAGTTTCCTAAACTCTATATAATAATGCCAGATAGAATTGGGAGGGGGAGTATTTACTGCTGGCGGAGATGCCAATAAGCAGGGCACTATGATAGTACCATCTGGAAACCCGTTGCAGAGCATGCTATCCAGATTACATCGCAAGCACATTTAATGTGCCCCAGCACTTCTGCCTCTACTTTACGGCTCTGGGCTGCTCTCTGTTGTGACAGTAACCCAATCCCGGCTCTACCTCTTGGTGCACAATCAGTCTTTTCAGTTTTCAACAGTTGAAAACTGGGCCTTCCTTCTTTTTTTTTTGCTTTAATCGATGTCAAACAACCAACTGAAAGTCAAGAAGAGAACATGACCAGGAATTTCTGTGGGTTGTGACAGTGAGCACTGCTCTGACACAGTAGACCCACTTTAGCGAGTAGTGTGTTTTTGGTTTAGGACTTACACCGTCACCCCTGTAATCATTTGCAGCCACTGGAATGCAGGGGTGAAACAGGATAGAATTATCTGTGTGGGGCTGCGATATGTAGACAATGGGTGCTCCTAATGAGGAACATCTGCTTTTGTGTTTTCCCAGAAAACATTGTTCCACTGTGAAAGTGATACCCCCGCCACTTTAAACAATAACATAAAGATAGTACAGGCCTGTCCTTTTCTTACATTGAAACTGCATTAAGCAAATCCGGTTTCCGCCCAAAAAAGTCACTGTGCAGTTCTTTTTTGATCCTGTTTTCACTGTACTTTTGCATGTCGATTGACTTCTCTGCAGAACTTGTGTTCCTAGTTACAGTATAATTAACTAAAATTCTACATCACACTGTCCTCTTCGCATGATTTATATTCAGTGTTTTGTAAGAAAAAATTGATGACAATTAAAAACATGGGCAGTGGATTAATGGGTTTGACTCCCTATTTTTCTGGTTTCTCAAATTTGATATTGTACCAGAGAGTGCACAATTCATACAATTTAGAAGGGGTCTCATTGAATGTTCATATGAGCAAATGGATACTCCAGATTTTAGTAGGCTTGCATGTACTTGTTAAGACTGTTGTGTTGACAAAGGGTGATATTGTAGTGGTTACTAATGGTTGAACTTGAATAGATGTGAATCGATGGATTGCAAGTCCATAGGATAATATTTATATCCTGAGGGAAAACTTGCAAAATGTGCAAAGCTCTCGCTCCCCAACCCATCCACTGACCAATAAATAGGTTAATCACGTTGTGTCTAATGCTTTGCAGGCCAACAACTCAAATGCCCACACTCTTGAAAACCCAAGATTAACCTAGCGAGATCTGAGTAACCTTGTGCATGCCCTTCTGTGATTCAATGTTGTTAACTCGCATACATGGTGTGGTATTGACAACCTTGCAAGGTATAAAAACCTGATCCAGGAAGCAATGTTCTTAAGGTGAAACACTTTCATGTTTCCCTATTTTAGCAAATGAATGCAATCTGTATATTATTTTCCCATTTGCGTATCTCATTTTCTGGACCTTGTTAAACTTTAGCTTCTGGACTCTTTTTGAAATTGCATTAGGTTACACTGCATTTTCTTTAAAAGAAAAAGTATGCTATCAGTTGTTGAAATTGTGTCTTGAAACTACTCTATGCAACATGGTATGTTGACAAATACCAACTCCTTTGATAAATAAGCAAATAATGATGCTTTGCAGTTCAGCTGATAAAAAGTATATTTATCTCAAAATGAGCTACACAGAAGATTATCAAAATTGCTATCTCTTTAAATGTCGAAGCGGAGCAGATTTTTCATCAATAATTAAGATCTCTAAAGCAGTTATGCTACGCGTAAATGGAGTTCCAATCTTCCTTACTCAAATAAACATGGTAAATCCATTAACCAAATGTTTCTTTTTTTTTTTTGCATGAGACACTTCTGGAATATCAAATTATAAGAAGCTTTGTTTGCTTTAAAGCAGTGAGAAATGTTCTAATTTGTGGTGGTGGCGAGGATTTGCAGTGATCCCCTCAACTGTAACTTTACTGTAAGATATGTGAAAGACCACGCGCTTGTCACCAAAATGTGCAATTTTTCAACGTATTATTTGTGTACACTGTTAAAAGCATGCAGCATGTACCATTGTTGAAGTATCAAACACAGGCTGAAGAAAGAATGCATTCATCTTGTGTCTTAATAAAAGCTCAATCTGCCCTAATTACTAACCAAATACATTTATCAAAAATGTCCACTTTCATGTTTTAAGACTAATATCTTTCAAAAATCACATATTAGACTTGACAACCCTCCCACAATAGACAAACACAAACATGTATGCGAGCAGGGCGCCTACGAATGTACAAATCAAAAACGAGGTGACCAATGTAACTGACAAAGCAACAAGCAATCACTGCATCGGTCTGACACACTCAAGGAGTGTATGACTGGGAGCCTACAGAAGGCTGAATGCACAAACGGAGGCCTGGAACAACCCCAGAGTGAAGGCAACAACTGGTCGCTCCTATTTGATTACTAATAAGAGAGATGTCCCTTGTGTGAGATACCAAGCATTCTCCGCTAAGCAAACAGCTATTCTAGCTAGTTAAACATTAGCATTGCTCCCCATTGGTGGGACATATTTCTGTGGCTTAACAGGGGGACTTTTACAGAGTTTATTTTGCAGTCATCCTGCAACAAAATTAATAGCGAAAGGGGTAAGTGAAATGATAACTACTGAAACCAATATCCTGCTGCAACCTAAGCCATGTTTCACAATTCCAATGCCAGGCACCCCTCTCTCTCTCGAATATATATTAATCGGTGCCACCAGTTCCAGCGCAAATAATCAATCAACAGCTCAGTGACAAATAATCATCTGCAAATGTCTATCAAATGTAATATGAGTCAATATTTGGCAATAAAGTGTCTGCTAAGCATCAACAACTGAGCGTGTGAACCATCAGATCCTTGTGAAAACGTGGTGCAATGCGAGGAAAGGAATGATAATTGCAATTAAAGTGACCATGTTAATTAGTGAAGTACAACATGCCCAAACGATGCCACTTTTGCTTTGTTATACTCATATTCGATAACAAGAGAGAAATGTGAAATCGCCATAGGGGATACATATACATAGACACATACACAACTCTGGCACTGAGCTTTGAAAGAGCGCGCGTGCACGTAAACCACAAACAATAGCACACATGTGGTAAAAGGCAGCAGGCGTTATTGACATGATGCCTGCCTGGATTTAAGGCCAGAAACTATCTGTGCGTGCAGTCGTGCTGACGGGAGGAGCTGTGCCAGATGAACCCGCTTCCCTTGACAACTTGCAAGCAATTACCGAATCCCCACAGAGGCGGCCACCGGGTTTCCAAGTCAACCCACCTGTGCGCGCCAACAGCAGAGGACAACAACTGGTGCAGGACCAAGAATACACCGGCGCCAGACTGCAAGGCTGCGGAGCAACAGAGGCGGGACAGGGCCCCTTCTTACCTGTCTATGATCACGGGGTCTGACGGGGTTTCATTTCTGTTGCCACAACTTTTCTTGTCACAGCATCGGCTGCAAAACAACGTGGAAAAGGAATTTCAGAAAGTGTCCCTGTTTGGATAAACAGTCTCACTGGAGGTGTGTATTAGTATTAACATTCAGTATTGTGGGCCTATGCAGTGCTAGCAAAAGGGTGAACAATTCATTGAACCAAAGAGAAACAAAAAAGACATATCCAGAGGCATGGCACATTGGCATGTGTTTTACTAGCCACAGGGTGAGAGGAGCGGGTACTACAATTGTATGGCGAGCCCCAGACAATAAACGTATACATAAATCGCCAGGCTCAATCTTTAAAACAGTGTTGTTGTGGTGTTTGCCTATGCAGTGAACCGAGGGGATGGGGGGCAGGAGGCCTGGGAATAACTTTTTCACAGCTTCGGCTTTTTGTTTACCTCTAATTGTCAAGCTGTTATTTCTGGAAAATATGCAAGATGCCACCTTTCAACCAGCATTTCTTTCGGCGTTTTATTAATTATAACCACAAATGCACGCAGTCGTCTCCCACAAATTTCCGCTGCGCCTCCTCTAAGCCCAGCCTCTCTATTGTGGGGACTTTAATTAAAACAAAAATGTACGAAAATGTTATGCTTCTTGCATTTGGAAAAAAAGCATACTTGTGTAATGGTTACATGTCTAAATTAGCTAAATTAACACCATATGGTGGCAAAGTATATAAAGCCTTTTAAAGCTGACAGCTAAAGTGATTAAAGAAAAGTCTGCAGTCTTCCACTTACAGCTTAAATCACATCTGCGCACTTTCTATGTTAATTGCGCTACATGCAGAAGTGAATAATAAAGAAATTCCACTTTATTGGTTGTAATTCATATTTATTGCCTGATATGAGAAAAAGTCAGCCTTTGTATATTAGTGCCGTAACTGCATGTCTGCTCAGAAGTGGCATTTAGGCAATAAGCATCTTAGCGAGGCACAAAGTGTGCCCCTCGGAGTGTGTAGCCCCGAGGTGTGCGCAGGCTCCTGCAATATGGCATCTACGCCTCACGTGCCGCACGCGCCAAGGAAATGACGCATTTTTTATTCGCCACGCGGGGGTGAAAACTCTCGTGGTAGTTAGGAGGGGGGAGGGGGGGAAGGTGGGAAATTGCTCTTCTGACAGAGATCGCAAGTAATGCGCCTGCTCTCTAACAACAATATGAACAATGCAAGCACTGCTCTGGGGGAGAGGTTAACTGACAGTATCAGAATCCAATTCTCACATACATGAGCTCTATAATAAGTACAAAAGAGTTTCCTTTTTTATCAATAACAGGCAATTGTATCTCTCAGGATGTGAGTGCTTCTGCAGGATGTAGTAAAATGATGCTGGCTGATCTTTGACTCCTGTTGCTTCGGTGACAGCAGCCTCGGCTCTGACTGGCTCAGTGTGTGCTGTGCTGCCTTCGCACAGGCAGCACGCAGCGGCGCTTCGCTGCTGGGCTTTTGTTTTTGTCTTATTCAAAAATGATTCCATCATCCACTTGTTTACTTTCCAGGTAGGCATCCCAGCTGACGAGTTACAAATGGGTTCAACTGGAGTCAACAGGGAGGAGATTGGACATAAAGCGACCGCAGAAAAACAAAATACCAGTTTATGTCTTGAAACTGGGCATTAGCCTTTAATTGTGTATGTTCTTTTATGTTTAAGTGTTTTAATCAGAAGTAAATATTGTAATTCTTCTTGGCATGTGTGCCTCCTTGTTCAAAGTCTCATACTGTGTCCAGTAGAAACCCATTCACAATTAGTCAGATGGAATGTCTAACAGAGTGGATGGTATTACTATAAATACTCCTAAATACCAAAGCATAACGTTCATGTTGAAGTATTGTAAGCGATAGCAGAGACATGCATACGAGGCAGAGTCTGGTGTGACCACACACAGTATAGTGTTTTCTGGGAATATGTTGTAATGCCAGCAGCTATGTCTTGCACTTTTGACCTACAAGTGAAGTCACTTCTTACCTGCACATGATCTCGTGCGTCAGGAGCACTCTGCACATCTCGGGGTTCTTGTCTTGTCCTTCATAGATGATGGCCTATTGCAACAGAGAGGACAATCACTGCTTGCATTATTTGTTTTTATAAAATACAACTGAAACATACTGTCATTTTAGAAAGGTAACAATGACACTGTTAGAAGGCACACGCCAGTTTATTCCTCCCACAGCTGGGCGAAATGATAAGTCAACTCTTGTCCAGACACCACTTCCGGATAAGGCCCTGTCTGTTGCAAGCGCGAGCATTTAAACATAAGCAAAACATCTTTAGCCAGGAAAACACCAGCAGTTCTACATCCCCCAACCCAAACCTGCTTAAACATACCAGAGGACGAGTTCCCCCAAATAAGACCCCGTGGGCATGGTGAGGAGGCTCTCCCCGCTTACGACGGTCTGCGTGAAAGAGGATGCACAGAAACTCTCAATTTTCCTGGCAGCTTGTGGAAAATCTACTTGTGCGCAAGAAAGAAGCTGGGCTGGTTTTCTTTTCTTTACTGTAGGCATTAGCGTTAATTGTGTTTAGAAGAAATGTGGCTTCACGTTTTCAAACTAAAGCTTTGCTTTCTGTATATCTCTTATTTACTCTTTTTACACGAGACATTTCAATGGCGCGAATCTCCCACATCCGCTCAGACTGTGGTGTGACCGTCAAGCTTGTCCCCACATAAATGTGTTTTCAATTCACGTTGGTCTAAACATTTTTGTTCGGCCGCGTTTTTAAGCTGAGCCGTATACAGTGAAACGGAGACCCTCGTACGAGCAATAAAAAAGTGTTGTGGTAAAATTATTCCAATTAGAATGAATTAGTGCTAAACTTCACGTACCCCCCAAGGGTTGAATTACCTGACCTCACAAAGGGACGCCTGTTTTCATCAACGCCAGTAAAAAAAACTAAACTAAATGTAGGCGTTGCTGTAGAGTTCACATATACAGTTCTATAACTCGGTGCGACATTAAAACGTGCTTTTTTGAAGGTTATCTGTCCTTCTTAATGTTGTAGAACAAAATATGACACTCAACTACAAGTCGAAGCTGAGAGGGAAACGTGTCCTTTTCACTATGTGTAATAGCAAAGCATGTTTGTTTATAACAGATAGCAGTTGCTATAAGACCTTCTATTGAAATGTATTTGTTAAATCTTTGAATTTTACATTCAACAGCTGTGTATAAATGTGTTATACATACACCATATTTACTTTAAACACTGGCAGTTGTGCTTCCAACGACTGCACATCAAATGCAGAATACCTCCGTAAATTGTGTCCGATTATATAAATACAGTGCTATGCATATGCACAGGAATAGCTACATGGTTTAAATTGCATGGGACGTAAAATGAATTTACTTCTCGGTTTCTCTGATAAAAACAGAAGCGGGTTTAGCGCCTTTTGGTATTCCAGACGTGTTCACAGCAATATGGTTATTACTGGATGATATTTAGTAAGATACTGCTAATGGGCAATCTGGTGTTTATTTTGAAACTGCTAACAATGATTTTTCTTGGGTAAAAAGGCAGTGTGTCTGGGAGCACGGCTGAGTGGGTTTTGAGCATAGGCTCAGACAGATGGCGTGGAGCTATAGGTGCGCTCGCCCCTCGCAGTCTGCCTGTGGTTCGCCGGCAGGGGCTGGCAGCCGGTGCTGCCTAAGCAGCCTAAGTAGGCTCCGGTTCTGGCCACGGAGCGCAGGCCGTGTGAGTGCTGCCCTCCCGTGGGGAATCCTTCCTGTGCTACCTCTGCGTGGGAGCCCCTGGAGAGGCAAGTTTCAGGCACCCAGAGGAAAGGCAGCTTGTCTGCTCTCTCATGTCCTCTACACCCAAGGAGTAAAACGGCCGGGCCCCAGTAAAAAAAACTAAAAAAATAAACATCTCCACGACATCCCATTGAGAATCATTCCCAGAGAGGACCATCCACATAAGCACCAGACAGGACAATATGCCTGAACCTCTTAAGAGGGGTACCCCTATAAATCCCCATGGAGGAGAATCCTCAGATAGGAGAATCCACATAAATCCCCGGTGGGGAGGGAGGCATGAACATATAGTTTAATAGAGGAGCACCCCCAATAAATTCCCAGAGGAGCATCCAGTGAAAGGAGAATACACTGGAACACAATAAAAGTCCATGACCCGTAAAGAAATGTGGACAATTAATTGTTTAAGCCTGGACGGTTAAAACAGAAGCATTTTGGCATAAAAATATCGAGTAGCCCATCTAAATAGGTGATGACAGTTATGTTCTTGTCATTCAGAAAGGAATAGCCCCTACTCGTTCACAGAGCGGCCCTGGGCACCACCGACAACAGGGCGCTTGCTGCCCCGGTGGCCACTGGCGGGGTGGGCCCCGTTACCCCAAGAGTTCCCTCCCTAACCCCACCCCAGGCAGCCAAAGTCGTACTCTGATTTAGCCGCCCCTCTTCTGAGCGCGAGCCTCTCGCTGACGGCGGTGCGCACTGCGTGACCCCGTGACCCGTGCGCGCAGAGGTCACGTCACCCGCGGCCGGCAGACCCCGAGGGAACGTCTGGAGGCGTAGAACCCTCCTGTCTCGCGACGCCCAGACCCGGAAGAAGGGCATGGACAGAGCCTGGTGGGCTTCAAAGTTTTGAGGCGCCCTTCTGCAGAAACACAAACACAGCATCGACGTGATGCCTCCGAGCTGTCAATACTGATCCCAGCGAGGACCTGTCCTTGCCAGTGATCAATAATACAAGACCCGCCGAGGGTTGGGGGCACTATTGACGGTTTTACAGTAGCATGCATTGGCAAGTACAATAACCCCAGCTGCCAATATTGGAGAGTGCGAACACGGCCCCTCTCCCTCTTGTGCGGGAACAAAGGCGGAAGCGGGACAGGCCTCCCGGCTGTCAGCCCAGCGGCTGCTTTTCCTAAGAGGGGCCGGTGTCAGGGGTCACCCCGGCTGCGCAGCCACCCTCTGGCACTGCAGGGCAATGCTGCTGGGATCCCTTCTGGAGCCGTGTCGCTGACAGTATGATTTAAAACACAAATTTAGGAAATATCCAAGTCCTTCGACCTCTGAGATTCTGGTAGGCGCTAGCCACAGTCCCTGCTCCTGTACATGCTGTGTTCATGTGCCCCCTCTAAAAATACAAAATAAAAGACGAATGCTATGGAAGAGTCTGCCATGCGGGTCACGTTCTGCGAGCTCGGTACTGTGGTCGCAGAACTCGCCTGTGGCTCAAATCAGTTCCAGCGCCTCCGCCGAATCGGCGTATTTATAAGTGATTTATTTTTTATTTTGTAGCACAAACAGAAATCCATAAACTGTCGGTTCAGCGCCATTGACTCTTTGATCAGTTACAGGCTATTTTTTCTTCCGTCAGTGAGGGGAGATTAAACGCCTTTATTTCCAGCGCTGCTTCTGCAGCGAGCCACCGAGCTAAACGCACAATAAAAGTGTACTTAATAAATGTATCCCCCCTCTCTCGCACCGCTACTTCATTCGGCGGTCCTGAAACTTATAGCCGTCTATATAAGCCCCTTAATTAGGCGAAAGCGATTTCCGAAAACATTTAGGCTGCTCTGTACAAAAGGAAATAAACCCGCATTGTCAAGTCAAGAGCGCTCAGAGCCTAAAAGGGTTTCTCTCTGTAACCCATTCAAATAATTGCTGAAGGGTCGAACGCCTTCCTCTTTGTCACTGTGATTGTTCTGTGCCTGTCACTTCGGCTCGCCTCTGAAAGAGACGCACATTGTTCCACCACAGAAGGCGTTGAAACCTAACCTCATTTTTTGATCAAGGTAAGTAAAACTTTGTTTATAAATACAAGGAGGGGGAGACTGACACTCACACCGCGCGCTACGCTGAGCCCAGAGGAAGCAGCACACTTTGTCAAAATTAACGTGACACGAGGAGAGTTCGGAGAATACATCTGTAAACCTCATGTGCGCTTTGTTTTGTTGTTGGTAAAGGATGCACGGCGCTGAACGCTTCTACCTGAAGCGTTAAATTGCATGTTTAGCTCAGAACGTCTGGGAGAGACCTTTTTTGCTTAAACGGCGCGCAGACATTTGAATATGTCTCAATAAAGAATTATGCACCGCGGTGGGGAGTTAGCCTGTGATGAGGCTGTCTCGGTGTCGCCTGCTTATCTTTGGGGGAAGATGCACGAGGCGGGGTAAATAATTTAATAAGCCGCTGCGTGTAATTATGTTATTTACAAGGGCTGACAGAGGGTGGAAAGGGAAAAAAGGCACAAGAAGCAGCGGGAGCCGCGCTGTGCGGGGAGAGGACGGACGTCGGTGACCCCTGGAGCTTGCAATTTGAATTATGGAGATGGGGGCTGAGAGGTTACTCTGGGCTACAGGGGAACACGGTGACTTCTCACCTCGAACACATTTCACTTGGAAATCCAAATAAACGCATCGCCTCCTCACAAGGTGGGCGAAGGGATTTAAACATCAGGCGCTGAAGATTGTTTTTTTACATTTTCTTTGTGTATAAAGCAATATCGCTCAATAGGTTCTCAACTCAAATAATGTTATTAATAACCGCATGTCCCCTTTGCATTAACAGTCTGCGTCATGGGAAGCAGAACACAATGTGACCCTGACCCTTTTGGTAAAAGCATTTCCCACTTATTAAAAAACATTGTAAAGAAGCACGTGTCGCGCGATTTTAAGAGCATGGTGTCAACTTTGCCTGGCTATATCAAGTGAACCTAAAATGCCACAAGTTTGCAACACTGCCCTCCCAGTGAGGATGAGAAGCGCACCCTGCCCCAGCACCTGGACGCAAGTTCAACAAAGCTCTCACCTGTTTGGTCATTGAGTCTATGAGTCGAACATACAAGTCCTGCTCTGTCCTGACTCCTGCGGAAAGAAGGACACGGAAAGAAGCAGTTAGCAGAACTGTCGTATGTTAGAGGCAAATGTACGCAGCGCGCTAGAGCGGTTACTAACCGAAGAGAAGACGCGTGTACACAAATAAAAAGGCACGGGTTACAGTACACCGACTTAGAAACGTTACACATTGTTATCGGGGATGAAATAGACTGCTAACCAAAGTTGCTTTTTGTATAGTTTTTGTTTGTTTGTAGATTTATATAGCGCGAACTCGAAGGTATTGAAGCGCTTCACATTTTACATTCATTTTTTGATAAGCGCGTGAGATGGAGTGATTTGCCTAGAATCACAGGATGCTGAGCGGACGCCGAGGCTCGAACCCGGTTCCCCAAGTCCAAAGTCGGCAGCTCCAGCCCTAAGGCTACATCCTCTCCCACTTGTTATATCGCCAATTTTACAGTAGTTTTTCAATGCCAGTTCATGTGTGAATATAACACTGACATTTTATTTCCCAAATGCTCCCTCAGAGGAGAATGTAACAAAGTGAAGCTGGGGGCGTTATGCGCTTGGTTACAAACATGCTGCATTTGGCCACGTGAATGCGTTTACCCAAATGAATTTACTTTAATTTTAACAACTAAAATAAGTCACTTAAAAGTGATGTTGTGCTTGAACAAATATCGACCACTTCTTTTTTTTTTTTACTTTCCACTTCAAGAGCAACCGGTTAATCATGTGAAGCACCATCGACTTATCGATCGCTTATGCTCTGTTTTCGTTCCGTGCCATGAGAAGATTTGCGTTTACAGGCAGTGTGTGCCTAGCGTGCAGCCCCGTGCCCCTGCAGCCCTGTGAGAAGCAGGGGCTACCTTGCACCCCCCTGCCAACAACTTACCGTTACTGTACAACAGCTGCAGTTTATAGTGAATCCCATTGTTGGTTTTCTCACTGTTTGGCTCCTGGAAACAAGTGAAAAGAAGGCACCGGTTACCACACGCGTCACACCCCTCCCACGCCGCCCCTGTTCGCGCTTCTCGTTGCTGGAAAGTGCTTCCATGGTTTTTGGAGGACAGCTAACAGGTACCAACTTTTGGCATGGCGGGGACTGCAAGGTTTTATTCAATCTGGCGACAGCGGCCAATATTTTGAGGGTAATTTGGTAAAAGCCCCGCTCGCGAACCTTAAGCCAAATGAGCTCGGGCTGCACGTGGCGCGCCTCTGGAGTCCCTTTAGGGCTCAGAGCATCGCCGGAGCCCGGGCCAGGGCCATCCTTCATCACTTTAATCAGAAGTGAAATGTGGGCGCGGGCGCGCAGGCCGCCACTTACTTTATCTTTCTCCACAAAGTCCACAAAGGCCGTCCGCTCGATCTCCACCGGCTGCCCCTGCCGGTCGTACAGGGCCAGGACGAAGTGGAAGAAGTTCGACTTCCGGAGGTTGGACGGCGGCTGCTTCTCGAAGTGCGCCCGGGCCAGCCCCACGCCGCTGCGGGAGAAGAGAGGGAGAGAAGGGCCGTGGGTGAGGAGGAGAGATGAGACACCCAGCCGGGTGAGAGGGGAGAGGGGGCGCAGGGATGCACATTGGAAGGAGGCGAAAGGTCACCAGGAGAGGGTGAAAGGTGAGAGGGACTTTGGGACATGGTTGGGGTTAAAGACTGCATGGTGAAAGGAGGAGAGGGAATAAGGAAGCTGGTCTCGGCTATGTTATGCAGGGTGAAAGGAGGAGTGGGACTATGGGACACGGCCTGGGGGTACGGCCTGCTGGGCCAAG
>NC_136065.1:985999692-986054692 GCF_964261635.1 Lissotriton helveticus | reverse complement strand
CATTGTGACTCTGTGTTAATGTCGGGGTCTCTGCAGAGCCTGTGACAGAGGCAGCAAGGCCAATACGCGTGGAAGTTCAGCTTCAGGGGTGACCCTGTGTGAACACCCCCCCCCCCCCGCCCCCCTGCAGGAGGTCTTTGGTGTTACACAGCCGCAGGGGCCTTGGAGGCGAGAGGGCGGAATGCACAGCCTCCCAGTCCTCGGCTGTGGCTCGATGCTTAGACACAGCTCACGCTGCGGCCTTTGGTGTTTCAGAGCCGGAGCAGAGGCCCCGTGGAGTCAGCATGGCCAGTGGATGCTCGGCTTCATTGACAGCAAGCAGCTCATACCTGACACCTGACAGAGCTGGGCAGTAGAACCCGATGAGTCCGGGGACAGGGGGCGCCACTGAGCAGACACACGGCGTACGCTGGGCACCTTTGGTGTCACAGATCCGAGCACCCAGGGGGCTGTCTGGACACAGAGCCCACCACCCACACACACCCCCACCCCACAGTGACACAAACATAGAGAACCAAGCGAGGGACAAACACCCCCTAATGATGCTCTCTCCGCCCAGCCTGGGCTTGCGCTTCCTGCCCTGTCATTTGCCATATTAATATTTTAATTAATTGCTGAAAATCGAAGTCCAATCTGTGTTATTAAGGGAAGGGGCACGCTACCCAGCCCCACTTCCTGGGGGCGAGAAGAAAAAAAAAGATGTGTTGGAAAGCAATTTATTTTTCTGGTGTTGGGGGTTAATGACTATTGCCAAAGATAAGTGAATTATCAAAGCTGTTGCTTCAAGCCCGATCTCAAAATCCATTACATGGCCGGCCGTCTAATTAAATACGTAAGTATAATAAAATCATATTTTATGACTATTTGAGGGTAATGAGATTAGCCTTTAAAAGCGATCGCCACATACTCGGGACGCCAGTGTCTATAGAATGCTAATAACCCTAAATCAAAGAATATGGAAACTGTTCGTTAGAAATTAAAACAAAATTCCTATATGCACAACAAGGCCAGCTCTTCCCCGGCACAATAGGAGAGATTATGGAATTTAATATGTTTTGTCGACAGTGGAAAAGCAGCAATAATTTCACAGACTGAACCAAGAGACTTTGTTTGCATGTTTTTTGTTTCTTAGACGGATTTAGCTGGGATTACTTTTTTTTGTACAAAGCGATGCTTAATAATGTAACTTAAAATGCAGACAATTCTTTGTGGAAATGCAGTTTTAGCTGCAGCTAGGAGTCTGCGCCCGGCTCCTAACTCCTTCCAGTATCTTTGGTTCAGATTACACGCGCCAAAGCGATTTAAATCTGGTTACCAAATTAGACGGCTCGAAAAGAAAACAAATCCCTTTAAATCTGATACTCTCCGCTAAAGACGGAAAACAAAAGTTCATTGAGACCCTCGCAGAAGGTACCGACCCCGCCCCACACAAAAAAGAAGGCGCCCTAAACCTTTCTGACAACAAATGCAGCTGTCCCCGCACTTTGGGCGATATTAGGCGAAAATGAATGCAAATCTGTGCTCAGAAACCATCTGGTCAGGGATGGGGGAGTCAGCTGCTGCTCACGACAGGCGCCGGGGCTGCCTCGTTTGCGATCATCTGGCCCCGCACCCCGAGCGTGGAGAATGCGCTCTTTATCACCCACCAACTTTCCGTGTTTTGTGTCGCTCTCCTGGCTGCGGCTGGGAGGCTGCCTGCGAGCACGGGGGCCGCCCTTGAAGAGCGGGCAGTCTGTACCCATGGCATCGCCGTATTTACCAACAAGGAGCCCAGCTCCCGTGGGCCACAGCTGCGGAAGTGGTGGGATCCCTTCTGGATTAGTGTAGGGGACTTTTAAGAACGTTCTCCCATTGACAAATGCTTATTGACTTGTGTTTTTGCACGAGATTTCTAAGGTGTCGGGAAAGATTACCACAAAACGTGGGCCCCAAAGTGAATTTTCTTCTCTAGAGAAGAAATCGTGATAGTACGAATTGGGCAGTCAGTGCAGAAACAGATGTGCACAGCTGCACGCCTTGACAGCTCCCGTGTTTCCCTTTTCCAGTAGAGAGGCCCTGTGGGTGAAGGGGAGCTGGTCCCTTCACGCCCCCGCTCCCACTGCTCTTTTCGTTCTTCTCCAATGTTCACTTATCCAGAATTCTCCGCTCTGCCCCAAATGGAAAAGCACAGCGACGCAAGGCTGCTGTGTCTCAGAAGAGAGGCCCTGTGGGTGAAGGGGTGCGCGTCCCATTCACACTTGCACTGTGCGCCCTATTGCTCTGCCCACAGTGCAGAAGTCTGTGGTTGAAAGGGAACAGCTCTTCTCACTGTCTGCTTTGCCCCAGCAGAGAGGCCCTGTGAACGAAGGGGAGCCGGGTCCCTTCACCCGGCCCTGTACCTCGACAGAGTTAGTCACGCAGAAGGGGTGCGGGCCTGAATGCGATTTGCATGCTGCCGGCCGGACCTCCCGAAGCTGCGGCCCTCCTCCTCGCGAGGCGCGCACGGTTCCTTTTGTGTGGATTTACGGGCTGAGGCTTCAATGATCCCCCGCACATTTGCATTTAAATAGCGACATCAAGCGATTCGCGTGCCGCACACCAGTGAGCCCCCAGATGTCAGGCCCGAGTCAGTCAGATGGCCGCAGCCCAGCTGTCCCGGCCCCACATCATACCGAAGCATTCAGTGACCTTAAAGGGGCAGTACTCCCACTGCACTTGGGGCCGGGCTTCCCTTCACTTTCGACAAATTGCTTTAAAGAAATGTTCGTTTTATCCCTCATGCCTCGCCTCTGTCCTCGAGAACTTTGCCACAGTAATGGTATGCCACAGGACACTCTGCACTGTGGAACAGCCTGTGTGCGTGAGAACTTTCAACACAGTAACAGAAAAGGCTAACAGCTGAAGAAGAACAATGCACGAGTAAACGTTGTGCCTGGCGTGTAATAACAGAGTTTTAATTCGTCCTGAATTAAACTCATTTGATGTGTATTTCACAGACAGGAAAGCAGAGATGTGCGTTCATTATATAGAGTGGGGATGCAGGTTCCTAAAATCTCAGCAGCAGTGACGGATGGACCGCTGTGCAGACATAATCCCTTCGTGTACCTGTCCCCCACCCCCACGCAAACTCATGGCCAGCCCCATCCCGGGCACTGTCCCGCTCCTCGGGGTCTTTATTATCGCAGGCTCTGTCAGCCACCAGCAGCCACCATGCGCTGCGCAATGAGCCGGACAACATAGCTCCCAGCCCCAACCCAGGCCCGCTGCTTGAGAGGGTGTCGGTGCCCAGGGGCACGCTCGTTTGCACCCTTTAGAGCACAAGGGCTGAGTCACGCGCCTGACTGCAGCTCCTCCTGGGGGTGAATGATATGTGGTGTAAGGGGTCGTGAAGGTCCTGTCAGAATCGAACCTCAGTGATTCCAGACACTCAAACACCCGACACTGGCCTCGTTGGCTTTAATAACCCTTGTGGGTCGCCAGCTCAAACCCACCTGCCGACACTTTCTCAGCATAAAGGCGCCTTCCAGAGGTCCTGCAAGAAAGCAGGTTAATCACGGGGAAAGAAACATCCAAACAAGACAATTTAAATAGGCTTATTGGCGAGTTGTATCAGCCTCACTTGTTCCTCTGAGAAATCGATAGCAGGATGTCTGCGCGAGACCCGCGGGGGAGTCGCTTCACTTCAATGTTCACTTTCTTGGGGACAAGTTCGGGTTAGGATCTGAACTCTCCTGTCCCCAAGAAGAAGTATAATTTTTTGTGTGTGTGTTTGCATGTGTGCTTGACTGAGTGTGTGTACATGCATGGGTGTGTGTGTGCGTGATTGTGCTTGTTTACGCGTGTGTGTGTTTACAGGCATGCATTTGTGCGTGTTTGTGGGGGAACAGACATGCGTGTTTTTGTGGGTGTCTGTTCCTATTATGTGTGTGTGTGTTTTAGGGATGTCTGTGTGTGGATGCACGCGTGTTATGTGCATGTCGGTGCCTGTGTGTTATATGTGCACCTTAGTGTGTGTGTGTGTGTGCGCGCGGACATGGGTGTGTATTCGTGCACGCCTTTGTGGGTGTGTAGTTGTGTGTGCCTTCATGCGTGTGTTTCGAGCGTGTCCGTGTGTGTATGCTTTGTGTGTGGGCTCCCTCATTCTTTCTATTCTTCACACATTCCTCCCTTTCAGTGTTATTATGTTTGCTGCTTCTCTCTATTTGTGTACATGTGTCTCAAGTGACATTTGGTTTTCGCTTCTCTTGTTTAGGGTGCGATGCACCTCTTCTCTGCTTTTATTTTCACGCTGCTTTCTCGGGGTTTGTTCTCCATTATCTCCAGACACTTCACGCCCATTGAGCTGGAGACTCTCAAAGCAAGTCCTTTCGAAATATCGTCTCCGAGTTTCCAGGCATATAGAGCGCCTCGCACAGTGACCATTGGCGCTCTCTTTGCACCTGAGGACACAAACAAGCATTGTGAGTTTCACGCAGACTCGAGGGCAGCTCTCGCCTCACCTTGGCCCCGCGTGCACCACACACCCAAACACGAGCATACCACAGAGAGGACACGCGAGGGGGTCTGCGGGTCACGCGCACGGAGGGAGCGCACCTTTGGAATGTCAGGGACATTCCTAAGGCCGCACCAAGCTCCGCTCACTAGTGAGGCTCTGCCGCCAGGGGCTTCCGTTTTCAGAGGCCTGGAGAGGTCTCTGCGGCACTCACTGGATGCACAACGGCCAGTCCCTCTTCCCTTGCGGGCAGGGGGTGGCTCTGAGCCTCTGACTGTGTTTCTGAGACATTCAGAGGCAGGGGGAAGGCACCGCCTCTCTTTCCTGAACATGAGCGGTGCTGGAGAGCCAGAGATGGTTGTTTTGTTTCTAGGGTTTTGGCGGGTCTGCAATAGACCTGTCTGTCTGTCTTTCATGGGCAGTGTAGCTCTGTGTCTGTCTTTAATGAACAGTCTTAGCTCCGTCTGTCTTTCATGGGCTCTGTATCTTTCATGGGAAGTGGTAGGCGTGTCTGTCTTTCATGGGCAGTGTTAGTTCCGTTTGTCTTTCATGGGTATCTCTGTCTTTCACGGGCAGTGGTAGCTCTGTCTGTCTTTCATGAACAGTCTTAGCTCTGTCTGTCTTTCATGGGCAGTGGTAGCTCTGTCTGTCTTTCATGAACAGTCTTCGCTCTGTCAGTCTTTCAAGAACAGTCTTAGCTCTGTCTGTCTTTCATGGGCAGTCTTAGCTCTGTCTGTCTTTCAAGAACAGTCTTAGCTCTGTCTGTCTTTCATGGGCAGTCTTAGCTCTGTCTGTCTTTCAAGAACAGTCTTAGCTCTGTCTGTCTTTCATGGGCAGTCTTAGCTCTGTCTGTCTTTCATGGGCAGTCTTAGCTCTGTCT
Source organism: Lissotriton helveticus (assembly GCF_964261635.1). Taxonomy (NCBI): domain Eukaryota; kingdom Metazoa; phylum Chordata; class Amphibia; order Caudata; family Salamandridae; genus Lissotriton; species Lissotriton helveticus. The sequence goes on along the minus strand of NC_136065.1, from coordinate 986,049,341 downwards.
GTCTTTCAAGAACAGTCTTAGCTCTGTCTGTCTTTCATGGGCAGTCTTAGCTCTGTCTGTCTTTCAAGAACAGTCTTCGCTCTGTCTGTCTTTCAAGAACAGTCTTAGCTCTGTCTGTCTTTCATGGGCAGTCTTAGCTCTGTCTGTCTTTCATGGGAAATTGTAGCTCTGTCTGTAATTCATGAGCAGTTTTAGCTCTGTCTGTATTTCATAGGACCCTGACCCCCCACGATGATCCCCCACCCTGCCCCCAACTGATCAATCCCACAATCAATACTACTACTTCAAGAAAGTGATTATAAATTGGCCATGTTTAATTTTTCAACAATCATAAATATGACAAAACATTTACATATTATTCATTTATGGTATTAATATTTCACTTTGAATATCAACGTTTATCATTAAATATCATAAACATCAATTATGGAAAATTAATTCGCTCCAGCACCAAGCCAAGGGGCTCTCTGGGTTGCATCTCCTAATTTGAGAACCACGCAAGGCGCAACCCACCTGCGTCCTTGAGCGGTGGGCCCCAGCCATTTGGTCCTTGTCTGCCATTTTCGGGGCCCACCCCTCTACCACCAGGCTGCCAAGGAGGCTCGTAAGGAATACCAAGGGGCCGCTGATCCCTGCCCTAGTTCGTGACCTGGCGCCCTTGCCTCCCCAGACGGTGACCCCATTCTCCCTGCGGAGAGCTTACCGTCCGTCCCCTCAGTGCTAGCCTAGAGAGTACATAAGGAGGACTCCTGTTAACCCTGCAAGTCAATGTGTCAATGTTCTGTGGCCTCTTTTCCGCCACTAGGGTGACCAGGGCCCACAGGTCCTTCACCTTCCCCACCATAAAACAAGTTCTGCACAAAAGCCATATTCCTTTGATCCAAATGTCTCTTCCAATGTCCGATAAATGTACACCATCCTGGTGAAACATTACATCCCCTGTGATCATCCGGTGCGGTATATGACACAAGCGGCCCTGCCCTGAACACAACTTGGCCAATTCCCCATTGAGTCATCTTACTGATACATTCAAGGCTCATGATCTTACTCCAGCGCCCCATGTCCGGCATGGTATCATGCATGACCAGGCTATCCGTGTCCGGGGGAAGGCCCGCCCCAGCCATGCAAACTCCGTCAATATGGCTTCCTTGACCGCCAGGCGTCCCCGATCAACCATGACATTGCCACCCAAATGCAGAATGATTACATCCGGGGACTGCTGTCCCTCGTGTGTCCTTGTCTCCTCAACGAGCTGCTGCAGCTGCCGGATTCGCAAGCCCCGACGCCTCGCCATAGGAACGACATCCCTTTCAGACCCGGTGGTTTTGACACTCGCTGTTGAAACCGGACCGTGGCGTGCCGAACGAACGAGTGCCCCTACACCCATAACACCTTTGCGGGCATACTAATTGATGGGAAAAGAAATGAAAAAGTCAGGAATAGCCTTGTCAACAAATCTGTGTATCCTTTTACAGTTATTCGGGCTGCGCGTAACGCTTAAAACACTCTGATGACCAGCGCCCAACGCTCTTCACTGTCTCTGCTGGCAAGCCAGCGCCTGCTGCTAAAGTCGCTGCCACAATTCTAGAAGAGTGTGACGAATAGCCAGATGAACTCAATCCCAGATTTGCCAATGCCCGCCCAAAGTCTGCCTTGAATTGAAATTGGGACATGCAATCCCCTTGTTCATGTATGAATAGAGTCTGCCCCATGCCTGCAGGGCGGATCGCCAAGTATGACCCCATCAGAGCTACCGGGCAGATTAGTATGCCAGGTGCAGGACTAACTCGAATTTTGGTCCTCTTCCTCAATGGGTCCGTTTTAGACTTCCTAAGGGTCACTACCAATCTACCCTGGACTAGTTTGGTGTCGCGAAGTTGTAGACCCCCTAACTGATCAGACTTGGAGGTCCCTATCAATTCCCCTAACTGAAAGGCTTCATAAAAAGCCAGGGAAAAAGTGGGCCTAAATAGGACGCTGGTTTATTCGTTTCATATGATGAGCAGCACACCGCACGTAGTGACACAAGAATGTCGCCCAGCATCTTTATATCTAGGGGCCTTCTGCAATCCCTTCTGACCCCCTCCAACCTGGCCCATCCTGACAGAGCTTTCCTGACTATGAATGCTGCGCTTAGGTCGCGTTCCCCTGCTAGCTTGGCGAAGAATCCTGCTGCGGTCACAAGTGCCCTAGCATAAGAGACTGACCTGCCCTGATCCTCCAATGTTTGTAAGAAACCGCATATCGCTCCTGCAGAAAAAAAGGTCCACTATCCCTGCGCGCTGCACAGACATCCTGTATGACTTGAAATGCTGTTGGTAAGTTCTCCTGGTGCGTTCACTCAGTGGGGCACCTACCAACCCCGCGAAAGCGGGGCTCCAATCTTCCACAGTGATCTCAGATACACTGTCATCTGATCTTCTGCAAGTGGGTGATACCTCCGGAAATCCTGCAACTTGGAGCGAGACAAAGATCAGCAGCCTGATTCTCTACACCTGGAATATGTGCCACTTTGAATAGCAGGTTCAGCCTCAAGCAAGCTAACACTGAGTGTTTCGATAACCTCAGTACATGTTTACACGTAGCCCCTTGCCTATTGATCGCCTACACTACTCCCATGTTATCTGACCAGAATGCAACAGATTTGTTCTCAAAGAACTCAGCCCAAACAGTTACTGCTACTATGATAGGGAACAATTCCAAAAAGGCTATGTTCCTAGTCAAACTGCTCTCATACCACGCAGTCGGCCAATCGCCGCTGCGCCAGCGTAATCCTAAAATTGCTCCAAAACCTACACTACCAGCTGAGTCTGTGAGCAAGCCTAAGTCAGCACTGGAAACTGGCGGTGCCGGCCATACCACCTTATCATTAAAATCGCCAATGGTACTCTGAATTCTCCAAACATGGCAACTAGTTGTCCTAACGCCTGAGCACATTCCCCTAAGGTTGCAGGGCCCATGACCATAAAATCATTCAAATAATGCACAACGTCCCTACACCCTGTCCTGAAGGTAAAAAGCCACCGCAGCATAGAACTAAACATCTCAAAGTATATGTATGATACTGCACAACCCATTGGCATACACATGTCATAGTAGAACTGGTGATTCAGCTGGAAGCCTGGCAAGTGATAATCGTCAGGGTGAACAGACAAGAGCCGGAAAGTGGACTTAATGTCCGTTTTTGCCATGAAGGCGTTCGGTCCTAGGTCATGCAGCTTCTGCAGTGCCATTTCCGTTTGTCTTTCATGGGTATCTCTGTCTTTCACCGGCAGTAGTATCTCTGTCTGTCTTTCATGAACAGTCTTAGCTCTGTCTGTCTTTCATGGACAGTCTTAGCTCTGTCTGTCTTTCATGGGCAGTGTTAGCTCTGTCTGTCTTTCATGAACAGTCTTAGCTCTGTCTGTCTTTCATGGGCAGTCTTAGCTCTGTCTGTCTTTCATGGGAAATTGTAGCTCTGTCTGTAATTCATGAGCAATTTTAGCTCTGTCTGTATTTCATAGGACCCGGACCCCCCAGGATGATCCTCCACACTGCCCCCAAGTGATCAATCCCACAATCAATACTACTACTTCAAGGAAGTGGATATAAATTGGCCATGTTTAATTTTTCAACAATCATAAACTTGACAAAAACATTTACATATTATTCATTTATGGTATTAATATTTCACTTTGAAAATCAACGTTTATCATTAAATATCATAAACATCAATTATGGAAAATTAATTCGCACCAGCACCAAGCCAAGGGGCCCTCTGGCTTGCATCTCCTAATTTGAGAACCACGCAAGGCGCAACCCACCTGCGTCCTTGAGCGGTGGGCCCCAGCCATTTGGTCCTTGTCTGCCATTTTCGGGGCCCACCCCTCTACCACCAGGCTGCCAAGGAGGCTCGTAAGGAATACCAAGGGGCCGCTGATCCCTGCCCTAGTTCGTGACCTGGCGCCCTTGCCTCCCCAGCCGGTGACCCCATTCTCCCTGCGGAGAGCTTACCGTCCCTCCCCTCAGTGCTGACCTAGAGAGTATGTAAGGAGGACTCCCGTTAAGCCTGCAAGTCAATGTGTCAATGTTCTGTGGCCTCTTTTCCGCCACTAGGGTGACCAGGGCCCACAGGTCCTTCACCTTCCCCACCACAAAACAAGTTCTGCACAAAAGACCATATTCCTTTGATCCAAATCTCTGTTCCAATGTCCGATAAATGTACGCCATCCTGGTGAAACATTACATCCCCTGTGATCATCCGGTGCGGTATATGACACAAGCGGCCCTGCCCTGAACACAACTTGGCCAATTCCCCATTGAGTCATCTTACTGATACATTCAAGGCTCATGATCTTACTCCAGCGCCCCATGTCCGGCATGGTATCATGCATGACCAGGCTATCCGTGTCCGGGGGAAGGCCCGCCTCAGCCATGCAAACTCCGTCAATATGGCTTCCTTGACCGCCAGGCGTCCCCGATCAACCATGTCATTGCCACCCAAATGCAGAATGATTAAATCCGGAGACTGCTGTCCCTCGTGTGTCCTTGTCTCCTCAACGAGCTGCTGCAGCTGCCAGATTCGCAAGCCCCGACGCCTCGCCATAGGAACAACATCCCTTTCAGACCCGGTGGTTTTGACACTCGCTGTTGTAACCGGACCGTGGCGTGCCGTACGAACGAGTGCCCCAACACTTATACCACCTTTGCAGGCATACTAATTGATGGGAAAAGAAATGGAAAAGTCAGGAATAGCCTTGTCAACAAATCTGTGTATCCTTTTACAGTTATTCGGGCCGCGCGTAACGCTTAAAACACTCTGATGACCAGCGCCCAACGCTCTTCACTGTTTCTGCTGGCAAGCCAGCGCCCGCTGCTAAAGTCGCCGCCACAATTCTAAAAGAGTGTGACGAATAGCCAGATGAACTCAATCCCAGATTTGCCAATGCCCGCCCAAAGTCTGCCTTGAATTGAAATTGGGACATGCAATCCCCTTGTTCATGTATGAATAGAGTCTGCCCATTGCCTACGGGGCAGATCGCCAAGTATGACCCCATCAGAGCTACCGGGCAGATTAGTATGCCAGGTGCAGGACTAAGTCGAATTTTGGTCCTCTTCCCCAATGGGTCTGTTTTAGACTTCCTAAGGGTCACTACCAATCTACCCTGGAATAGTTTGGTGTCGCGAAGTTGTAGACCCCCTAACTGATCAGACTTGGAGGTCCCTATCAATTCCCCTAACTGAAAGGCTTCATAAAAAGCCAGGGAAAAAGTGGGCCCAAATAGGACGCTGGTTTTTTCGTTTCATATGATGAGCAGCACACCGCACGTAGTGACACAACAATGTCGCCCAGCGTCTTTACATCTAGGGGCCTTCTGCAATCCCTTCTGACCCCCTCCAACCTGGCCCATCCTGACAGAGCTTTCCTGACTATGAATGCTGCGCTCAGGTCGCGTTCCCCTGCTAGCTGGCCAAAGAATCCTACTGCGGTCACAAGTGCCCTAGCATAAGAGACTGACCTGCCCTGATCAATCAATCAATCAAGGCATTTATAGAGCGCACTACTCACCCAGAGGGTCTCAAGGCGCTTGGGGGGGGGGTGGGTGCCGCTACTGCTCGAACAGCCAGGTGTTGAGCTTCTTCCTGAAGGAGAGGTGGTCTTGGGTCAGGCGAAGGTCGGTAGGGAGGGTGTTCCAGGTCTTGGCGGCCAGGTAGGAGAAGGACCTACCTCCTGTTGTCGCTCTTCGGATGCGGGGGACGGCGGCGAGGGCGTGATTGGTCGATCGGAGGTGGCGTTTGGGAGCGTAGAAGTTGAGGCGGTTGTTGAGGTAGCCCGGGCCTTGGTCGTGTAGGGCTTTGTGTGCGTGGGTGAGGAGACGGAAGGTGATTCTCTTGTTGACGGGGAGCCAGTGCAGGTCTCTCAGATGTTCGGAGATGTGGCTGCGTTTGGGGACGTCGAGGATGAGTCTGGCTGAGGCGTTCTGGATTCGCTGGAGTCTCTTCTGGAGCTTGGCGGTGGTTCCGGCGTAGAGGGCATTGCCGTAGTCCAGTCGGCTGGTGACGAGGGCCTGGGTGACCGTCTTCCTGGTCTCGGTGGGGATCCACCGGAAGATCTTCCGTAGCATGCGCAGGATGTTGAAACAGGACGAGGAGACGGCGTTGACTTGTCTGGTCATGGAGAGGGAGGAGTCCAGGATGAAGCCCAGGTTGCGTGCATGGTCTGTCGGTTTGGGTGCGGCGCCCAGGGCGGGGGGCCACCAGGAGTCGTCCCAGGCGGAGGGCGAGGAGCCCAGGATGAGGACTTCCGTCTTGTCTGAGTTCAGTTTCAGGCGGCTGGTCGTCATCCACTCGGCTACGTCTTTCATCCCTTCGTGGAGGTTGGTTCTGGCGGCGGCGGGGTCGTTGGTCAGGGAGAGGATCAGCTGGGTGTCGTCGGCGTAGGAGATGATGTTGAGGTTGTGTTGGCGTGCGATGGCCGCAAGGGGGCTCATGTAGACGTTGAAGAGGGTGGGGCTGAGCGAGGAGCCCTGAGGAACGCCGCAGATGACTTTCGTGGCTGCAGATCTGAACGGTGGAAGGCGGACTCTCTGTGTCCTTCCAGCGAGGAAGGAGATGATCCACTCCAGTGCCTTCTCCTGGATTCCGATGTTGCTGAGGCGCTGCACTAGGGTGCGGTGGCAGACAGTGTCGAACGCCGCGGAGAGGTCTAGGAGGATGAGGGCCGCTGTTTCTCCGTTGTCCAGCAGGGCTCGGATGTCATCGGTGGCCGTGATGAGGGCGGTCTCGGTGCTGTGGTTGGCTCGGAAGCCAGACTGTGAGGGGTCGAGGGATCCATTCATCTCGAGGAAGGCGGCAAGCTGCTTGTTGACAGTCTTCTCGATGACCTTGGCTGGAAACGGGAGGAGCGAGATGGGGCGGTAATTCTTGAGTTTGGTGGGGTCCGCTGTTGGTTTCTTTAGCAGAGCGCTGAGTTCGGCGTGCTTCCAGCTCTCAGGGAAGGTGGCGGTGTCGAAGGAGGTGTTGATGATGTCCCGCAGGTGGGGTGCGATGACAGCGTCGGCCTTGTTGAAGACGTGGTGGGGGCAGGGGTCGGTCGGACATCCGGAGTGGATAGAGTTCATCGTGCGGATGGTGTCTTCTGTGTTGATCCGGGTCCAGGCGCTGAGGGTGGTGGTTGGGGGCGTTGGTGCGGTCGTGGGGAGCGTTGTTTGTAAGAAACCGCATATCGCTCCTACAGAAAAAAAGGTCCACTATCCCTGCGCGCTGCACAGACATCCTGTATGACTTGAAATGCTGTTGGTAAGTTCTCTTGGTGCGTTCACTCAGTGGGGCACCTACCAACGCCGCTAAAGCGGGGCTCCAATCTTGCACAGTGATGTCAGATACACTGTCATCTGATCTTCTGCAAGTGGGTGATACCTCCGGAAATCCTGCAACTTGGAGCGAGACAAAGCATCCGCAGCCTGATTCTCTACACCTGGAATATGTGCCACTTTGAATAGCAGGTTCAGCCTCAAGCAAGCTAAAACTGAGTGTTTCAATAACCTCAGTACATGTTTACACGTAGCCCCTTGCCTATTGATCGCCTACACTACTCCCATGTTATCCGACCAGAATGCCACAGATTTGTTCTCAAAGAACTCAGCCCAAACAGTTACTGCTACTATGATAGGGAACAATTCCAAAAAGGCTATGTTCCTAGTCAAACTGCTCTCATACCACGCAGTCGGCCAATCGCCCCTGCGCCAGTGTGATCCTAAAATTGCTCCAAAACCTACACTACCAGCTGAGTCTGTGAGCAAGCCTAAGTCAGCACTGGAAACATACCACCTTACCATTAAAATCGCCAATGGTACTCTGAATCCTCCAAATATGGCAACTAGTTGTCCTAACGCCTGAGCACATTCCCCTAAGGTTGCAGGGCCCATGACCATAAAATCATCCAAATAATGCACAACGTCCCTACACCCTGTCCTGAAGGTAAAAAGCCACTGCAGCATAGAACTAAACATCTCAAAGTATCTGTATGATACTGCACAACCCATTGGCATACACATGTCATAGTAGAACTGGTGATTCAGCTGGAAGCCTAGCAAGTGATAATCGTCAGGGTGAACAGGCAAGAGCCGGAAAGCGGACTCAATGTCCGTTTTTGCCAGGAAGGCGTTCGGTCCTAGGTTGTGCACCTTCTGCAGTGCCATATCAAAGTAAGAGTAAGTCAAGGAGCACAAGGATGGATCTATGGCATCATTCACTAATGCTCCCCTCGGTGCCGACAAGTTATGAATCATCCTGTACTGGCCTGGCTCCTTCTTAGGAACCACTCACTGTGGTGAACAAACATAACCCGGCAACGGGGGAGCAGAGAAAGGGCCAGCCACCCGACCCAGAGCCCGTTCCTTCTCAACCTTTTGGGACACTACTGTGGGGTGCATGCACTATGACAACAGATTATTGCAATGATCTACAGGGGGTACCCCTTGAGCTGGAATGCGAAAACCCGTGGAAAACCCCGGATACAAGGTCTTGGCTGCTATCCTATCCGGGTTCTGAATGAATGAATACATCTTTCAATTAATTAAAATTGTAACAATATTCTATCAATAAAACAAAAACTTGTTTAAAATCTCACACAATTAGTTAAGAATGAAATAGTCATTTAAAAAGATTTAAAATAATTAAAATAACTGTTATTAGGATTATTGTCTTATCTAGCAGTGATGTGTTGTATGTTGGATTTAAGGAAAAGTTTATCATAGTCTCTCTTGCTTGATGGCCGACTGAGTACTGTTATAATTTAGTTTTCAGTTTCAGTTTGGCTCGGATTGCGTCTGTGAATTTCCCTAGTCGGGCCGCAATTTGAGGTGTTTTAGTAGAGAAGCACAGGTCGGAAACTTCCCTGCAACTTTGTAGGCCAAGCAACTTACAGATGGGGAGAACCAAGCGCTGCCGCTTACTGACTAACTTTGGACAACAGCACAACAGACGGAGCCAAGATTCACGGTGGTAATTGCAGAGTTGGCAAGCCACTGAAGTATCCTGCCGGACCCAAGTTGGGTTAAAATCCGTGATGGGCAAAGCGAGAAGCCTCATGTAGGTGATTCTTCCCCGAGCCAGAACTGTCAGAGTTTGCTTCAGGTAGGGCTGCGGTTTTCCCATGGTGTATGAGTAGTCCAGCGAGGAAAGATTGAATTGGTAATGCAGGCTTTCCAAGTCCCTTTCAAAAGATATTCTCTTGGCCTGAGTATTCACTGTTTTCCTCAAGGCTATTAGTGGGATGTCAGCGTTATGCAGATTTTGGATGTTAATGTCCAATAATCTAGTGCCTTCTGCCAAATGCACCTGCCATGGAGAACCCTCCTCTCTGAAGAGCATTTAAATTTGTATTTTTAATGACAATTCTGGTGCTCGCGTGGTCCTGATATAGTATTTTATTAAATCACCTCAGCAAGTGATGTCTGGACTGGTGAGACCCAACTTCAGCCTTACTCTTGCTCTACTGGCCTGTCTAGGGAGAGCTAGGACCTTTTTGTAAGCTAAAATTTGATGGTTCGCGAGGAACTTAATGAAGGCAACGGGGAAAACTAAATGGCCATAGTTAAGAGAAGGCACTAGTTTTGCCTTAAGAACTTTCAAAATGGGTTACGCGGTTGTACTGTGAAGTCGCTGATTAAGGCTTTTCTAAGAGAAAGTGATGCCAGCCGCTTTTCTTCTCAGATGTTTCAGATGGGCTGTAGGTTTTTGCCCCTTCCGATAGCCAGAAGCCCAAATAATTGTAGCTCATACATGTTTTAATTTGCAGGGCCCCAAGTTGCCGATGTGTGGTCTTCTTACGAGCGTACTTCCTGAATATAAGTATCCTAGTCTTCTCCTGGTACACCAGGAGTTTGTTCTGTTGTTTATATCCATGCAAAGCTTTTAGGGCCTTCTGTAAGCCAGTTCTCGTGTGGTCCATAATTACGATGTCATCCGCATGCTGGAGTATTTGAAGCCGCTCTCTGGGTATTGATTCGGCCAAAAAATCAGTCTCCTAACATCCACTGGCATGGGCAAACTATTGTTGTGGAGGCTTGTGCTCAATGCCTCTCTCTTTTAATTTTTTAACACACTTAAACTCGGGGTGAGAGGGGTGACCACAGAATGCACAGGGGTGCTTGAACTTACATTGGCCGGTAGGCCAAGTACACGTTTTTCTGTTAAATGCCCAGCAAGTCCCTTTCTTCTCCCCTGGCCCACACTGAGAGGTCCGAAAAGGCTGCTTCATGTTTTGTGTCTTGTTGTTTACGCTTTTTAGCCACACATTAACCTCTGTCTGATCCAACCCCATGTCAGGGTCCTCAACTTTTGCCCATCTGAAATCCCTATCATAATCTAACCATGCCATATGATGTGTGGGCCTTCAGAATCTTGTTTGCATAGTACACCAAAGGTATTGCCAGTACTGGCTTCTTTACTAACATCACTGTTGTAAAAACATGGAAACCGAACAACCAATTAGTGATAGATTCTTCCACCCTTGGTCTCCTGTTTTCGAAAGAACCTTCCTTCCTCTCTTTCTCTTTAAATTCAATCTCTCTTCTCTTTGTCTTGATCAAAGAGAATATATCCAAAAATTCTCCCTTCCAAATTTTTTCATTTGTGTCAAGAGGGACATGTGCTGCCATTTTACCAGGCTTAGATAACACGGTATCTTGACCCCCAACTGCTTTAGACCCACCGTCTGAGTCCTTGTTTAAGCTCCCAAATGCCATACCTGTTGCGGTCACTGTTTTCACTGGTTGAGCGGGGGCCGCTCGACCCACCGCCTGAAGGGGAGCACTTATACTTTTGTCCCTATTTTTTCCCAGAAGAGCCACCTGCTTACTAATCCTGCTGAGTGCGCTCTCTGTCGCCGATGGTGGTGCCACTGAGGCCAGTATACTAGCTGTGGGGTCCTGAGTCCCTCACGCTGGTACTTCAGGTTGAGCAGGGGTGGGAAGAACTACTGCCCCTGGTGTATCCGCCTGCGCAGGCAAACCTCACCCTTGCCCCTTAGGTATGGGAGGCACTATGACTGGCACCACTTCCGGCACAACATGGTTTGGGGTACTGGGCGCAGGCACTAATGCCTTCAAGGCCCCTCTGATTTCAGCCAATCTTGCCCCCACATCGTTCCCCGGTTCCGGCTGTGGTGGTGCGTTAGGAACTGGCTGAGGGGCTTCCTTAGGTAATGGTTGAGGGGGTACTATAGGTATTGGCAGTGAGGGTACATCCGGTACTGGCTGCAGGGGAACCATGGGACCTGTGTGTACTAGTTCTGTCTGCGGGGTACTACGGGGGCATCAGGCACTAAAGGCTGCCCCTCATGTATCCCGCTCCCACGGCCCTTCCTATTCCTTTTAGCACCCCTACTGCTCCTGCCCTTTTCTTTTCTTGGCTGTATTCTAGGCCTCTTAACCAAGGGAGGAAAAGCAGCTTTGGGAGGGACACTGGTTCTGCGAGGGCGGTCCCCTAGCCCAGTCTCTGGGGCCTGTTCCTCGTCAGACTCTGGGGCCTGCGCCCCCTGTTCATCCTCGCTCTCCTCATCATCCCTGCTGAGCTTTGCCAATACTATCTTCAATAAATGCGCGATCTCAGGATCTTTGTCCTTCCTTTTTTTGGTTGCGCCCCCTTGCTGGCATTCTATGACCTGATTACTGATGCCTGCACCAGCTGACTTGGCTCTTAATGCAAGCACAAGCGCACCTTAATCGGGCCTGAAGCTAAAGCTACCTTAACTTGCCCGTGCTTAGTTACACTCGCTATATTGCCCCAATTCAAACTGATCCGATATACTGTATTCAGTTGTACTTGGCACCTAGATATTAGCAGTGCTTGGTGTCACTCGTTAAGCTTGCCCTAATCAGGCTAATCAAATCCACTGTCCTTGACTCACTAGATTTGCCCTGAACCCCCCGCTAAGGCTCCGGATCGGGAAGGAAGGCGCCGCGGCACACCTGCAATCACCCAATGCGCGCCAGAATATCGAGGGAACCCCCTGGCAGCCTCGGATGGTAGAGGATGCACCCCCCGCAAAAGCGGTCAACTTCCTTGCCCCCCGGCCTCCCACGGCTGCCCAAGGCCCTCCAAGACCCCAACACCTTACCTCCCGATCCACAAGCCTGACCACGCTTCCCCTGCAATCCGAGTTCCGAGGTCCTGCACGAGAGCGCCGATCCCACCTCCACTCCTGTGTCCGGATCCGCAGCATGAAAAAATGGGGCCTCAGAGATGGCAGGCCCTTGAGTAACACGAACAGCAAATCCAACCAATCCACCCAGCGACGGCCGATTCACGAGATGCCCAATGATGACACAAGTCCTCGAGGTCAGAGAGATTCCTAGTAGAGGACTGTCCCGTGGTCCGGCGCAGGAGAAAGATAAACGATGCTCGGTGGCCCAGTAGCCTAAATAGGCCTGTGTCTCTACCCCCTCCTACGCCGGAAAAATATCACCGCTGCCCCGGAAGTAATTGTTGCGGCAGATCGCCAAATGGGATGACCTGGCCGCAGTGTGGGAGCGTGGCGAGGATCCAGGAGGCTGGGCCCTAATGGCGCACTCTTCAGTCTCGCGCTTTTCCATAGGCAGTGTTAGCTCTGTCTGTCTTTCATGGGAAATTGTAGCTCTGTCTGTATTTCATGAGCAGTTTTATCCCTGTCTGTCTTTCATGGGCTCTCTGTCCTTCATGGGCAGTTGTTGGGCTGTCTGTCTTTCATTGGCAGCGGTAGGTGTGTCTGTTGTTCATGGGCAGTGGTAGTTCTGTTTGCCTTTCATGAGCAGCTCTGTGTGTCTTTTATGGGCAGTGGTAGTTCTGTCTGTCTTTAATGGGCAGTGGTCACTCTGTCTATCCTTCATGAACAGTCTTTGCCCTGTCTGTCTTTCATGGGCAGTGTTAGCTCTGTCTGTCTTTCATGTGAAATTGTAGCTCTATCTGTAATTCATGAGCAGTTTTAGCTATGACTGTATTTCATGGGCAGTGTTAGCTCTGTGTTTCATGGGCAGTTGTAGCTCTGCCTAGTTTATTGGCATCTGTAGCTTTGTCTGATTTTCATGGGACAAGTATCTATGCTTGTCTTTCAAGGGCAGCTCTATCTGTCTTTCATGAGCAATGCTAGCTATGTCTGTCTGTCATGGGAAGTTGTAGCTCTGTCTGTCCTTCATGGGCAGTTGTAACTCTGTTATGTTATATAATTTTATATTGCGCTCAGCTACTCGGCAGAGTGTCCCTGCGCTTGCAGAGTTAAAGGAAAAGTGTACCAGAAGGGCAACTAAAAAAGGAAGGTTATACGCTTTTTCTTGAAGATCACATGATCCTGAATGCTCTGTAACGCCAAGGGCAAAGCATTCCAGGCCAGGCTAGCTTTCCTGACAAGTGAACATCCGCCCAGCCTTAGACGATATAATCTGGGGGTCTGCAGTAGATGTTGCGAAGAGGAGCGCAACTGTCTCACTGGATTGTTAAAGACAAATCTCTTCTGAAGATAACTGGGGCCCATGCCATAGAGGGCCCTGTGGGCGATGGAGAGAATTTGTAATTGAATTTGGGCCTCAACATGAAGCCAGTGCAGGGAGTACAAATAGACGCGCACACTGCACCTGGTGGACAAGCCTAGCAGAAGTCTGGCAGCAGAGTTTTGGACTACCTGCAGTTTTCTTAAGACGTAGCCAGGAATGCCCACATAGAGGGCATTGGCGTAATCAAGATGAGATCAAATCAAAGCACGGAACACCGTTTCTTTAGCAGGTCATGGTTCAAGGTGCCGAAACTCGTCCTAACGAGCTTCTTAACTTGTGTGGAGGTATTCAGATTCTCAGAGAACCAGTTCCCTAGATTTTTTGCTGTATTGTTCTCTGCGCTGGGCAAGGAGAAGCCAAGGGACCACAGCTTTGCTCTGAAATCAGCCGGAAAGGTTCCATACAAGAGAACCTCTGACTTCTTTTTGTTGCACTTCAGCTGAGCCTGGGCCAGCCAGTGGAAGATGGAGGTTAGACAGTGTTGCGCAGACTGAACTGATTCATCATCTCTTCCCCAAGAGAACAAGAGCTGTGTGTCGTCAGGATGGGCCATCACCTTAGCCCCTAATGATTCTGCTAGATAAACCAGCGGTGTAACATAGATGTGAAATAAGAGGGGACTAACGGATGACCCCAGTGGGACACCAGTAGCCTTCTGCTGAGGCACAGAGATACACGGAGGAAGACAAACCTGCTGCGTTCGAGCTTCGAGAAAGGACCTGATCCAGCCCCAGACAGAACCAGCAATGCCAATCTCCGAAAGGCAATTAAGGAGCAGGGAATGAGGCACTGTGTCGAATTCCGCTGAGAGGTCTAGCATGACCAAAGTTGCCCTTCCGCCGCCATACAAACTCTCTTGAATTGCCTCTGTCACCTCTACCAGAGCTGATTCTGTACTGTAGGCCGCTCGGAAGCCTGATTGAGCTGGATCCAGCAAGCCAGATACCTCCACAAAGTTAGTAAGCTGATTAGTGACTACTTTCTCGCAAACCATAGCTAGACTTGGCAGGAGCGAAATTGGCCTGTAGTTCAAGGGAACTGATGGATCGAGAGGCAGCTTTTAAATAAGGGGGAGAATCAGTGCCTGCTTCCAAGAAATTGGGATTGTGGCCTCTCGGAGGGACATGTTGATGATTTGGTTGACTTTGGGATTAATAATGTCAGCAGCAGCGGCCCGGAGTCTTGCGGCACAAGGGTCGTTGGGAGAGCCAGACTTCAAAGCTGTAAGAACTTTTGGCGAATCAGATAAATCTACAGGCGCAAAGGTTGACAGCGTATTAGACTTACCAGCCGTCAAATGGCCAGACAAGGAAGCTGTAAGCCCTCCAACAGGGACAGAGAAGGTAGCTTGGATGCTGCAAATTTTATCCACAAAAAACTTGGAGAGAGTGTTGCACCAGGAGTCTGATACTGGCATTGCTCGCATCAGTGCACTAGGGGACATACAATTTTGAACAATGGTGAAGATTTCCTTTGAATCCTTATTAGCCAGGGCAATACATGCCAAGTGCAGTGTTTGCTCTGTCTGTCTTTCATAGGAAATTGCAGCTCTATCGGTAATTCATGAGCAGTTGTAGCTCATTCTGTCTTTCATGGGCAGTGTTAGCTCTGCCTGTCTTTCATGGGCAAGGCTAGCTCTGTCTGTTTGTCAATTGACGTTGTAACTCTGTCTATGTTTTATGGGCAGTTGTTGCTCTGTCTGTCTTTCTTGGTAGTTGTATAGTAGATTGATCTTCCTCAGTTTCCCAGAGGGGGTGGGGGCATTGCTAGGGAGGGTGTCCCTCTTTCAAAGCAGCACTTCTTCCTTAGCCACCACAGTAAACACTACAAACCTGGCCCCTCCTGTTTCCTCTTTCACTCCTCTTATCTCTTCCTTTATCCTCTGGCTCTCTCATCTATTCCACTCTCTTTCTCTCATGTTCTCTCTTTCTACATGTCTCCTCTCCCCTTCCGTCATATACCCACTCTTTCCCTCCCACCCCTTTGTCGCCTTGCTCCCTTTTCTATGTCTACATGTAAGCACCTTACTCTTTCGTGTTCTCATGTTTGCTAGTCACTGCTATGGGCACAGGCCTGCTCCATTTATACCCATTCCCATTGAGCTACTGTCATTGCAGCTTTATTGACTCAAATAGGGAGCGTGCCCTTGTTCGTAACCTTAGAACAGCGGCACGCTCACTATTTTTTAACCAGGATAGTGGCCTTTTTCATTAAAATTGTTCTGATTGGACCACTATTTCCTGTTTTAGCCTCACAGTTTTCACATCTACACTCACTAGGGCCCTCACATGCACTGTACCCAATGGCTAGGAAAAAAGAGCTCTGCTAAAAGGTCCCATTATGGGTGCCGATCGGGTATTGCAGCGCTGACCCGACGAGGAGCAGACCCCGTGATGAAGCAAGACACCTAATTGTTTGGGTGTGTGAGGGTCTCTTTCCAAATGGAGGACTTCTTTCTCCTGACCTGAGTGAACACATGTATTGCTCAATACACACATCTACCTGTACTAAACCGGAGGAACACCATACTTTTCTGGTTTATATTGCGGTTGGGGATGTGTGCTGGACCTAGTTAAATATTAGCCCATAGTCCTTCTTTTTGTAGGCTCTGTGTAGTGTTGGCAGGCACTGGCCAGGGCCACGTAGCAGTGCCTGTGCCTTCATGTTTGGTGTGTGCGTTTGTGTATTTGTGCCACACATTGCCCAGCGGTGTAACAAAAAATTAGACATGGCCCCACTGCTGAGCGGGGTTTGTGGGGAAGTGGGGAAGAGTCCCATATCTCACGAATGTCCATTGCTTTGGCTGATTGCCTGCGGTGCCCCCGGGCTGCCGTCCTTTTTTTCCTCGCCATTTCACTGTGATCTGCGCATGCGCAGGAGCGTGGCAGCGCGTGCATACGCAGATCACCGTGAGATGGCCACAGTCAAGGTAAGTGTAGAGTTGATACTTCCGCATGTCATCATTAGAATGTTAGTCATGTTGCTAGGATGGAATGTTAGCTTTTGATTATATGAGTTAGTCTGTGAGCTGTGAAGCTGTGCTGGATGTATCTACCTTTACTCTCCAATAAAGCAATTTATCTTTTATCAAATTGACTGGAACATGGATCTTTTCATTGGCGACGAGGATGGGATCCGAACCCACGAGTAAGTCTTTATTATTTTACCTTTAATGTCTTTTTATTTAATTTCTTACTGGGGAGGTGGAAGCGGGTGGCATAATGGAATTCCATGGATTTGGTTCCCAACTCCGTGGACTTCCGCATGTCCCGCTCCGCCAGCTCCGCCCAGGGTTAGTTTAATTTAGAGATCAGCTCAACAACAGTTGTTTATTAATACAATATTGTTAGAAATGGCTAATACTTGCTCTCCATTCCATTTCTACAGCTTTAGGGGGCTGGAATAGCCTGAATTCTCCCACTTGTGTGCCTGTGGAGTGGTACTGTGACCTGTGAAGACTTGGGCACCATTTCAGCAACCCCTGAGGAATTTTCCCTGTTTAATACCACTTTTGCTCTCTATTGATGAAGGGCCAAACCCAGAAGCACGTGTCTAGAGATAACAGCACTACGTACACCAACTTTGGTGAAGAACTACAGCAACTTTGAAAGTAAGCGTAGTGCAATTACCAGGATGCAATGGGGAGAACTGTGCTGGGATGAGAGGCAGTGTGCTCCCCTTTGCACTTGTAGAAGTGTGATGGCTAGTAGGTATGTCGGTACTGTGATTGGCAGCAATGGCAGGGGTGGGTAATACAAGCTGAAGTGGTCTTTTGACTAGGGCCCTGGCACTGTAGGTGTGTTAAAAAGTGATTTAATTAATGAAGAAGATGCAAGATGAGTTGGTTCTAAGCTGATATTTTATTTGCTAGTTACAAAGGTAGAACAGCTCTGCCACCCAACTGACTCTGGCCAGTTTCTCAAGTAGACTTGCTTAACATTCTGTAAATGGCTCAGAGCACCTTAACAATTCAAGAACTTATGCAAGCATCTACTACAACAATGATAACATTCAAAGAAGGCATATTACAACACAGTGTCTCTTCTGTCATTTTATGTCTGTGAGATGCAGGTCAGCAGGAAGTGTAGCCAAAGAGTTGCGGTTGAACCGTGATTTCATGAAGTGTTTCATTTCAACCTTGAGGTGTCCTTGACCGCTGCTTTTTCACCTGCGATTCAGTCTAGACTGACAATTCAACAGAAAATTCCCAGCCTCACAACCTCCTTAATTTTCAACAAGTTTTTGGGTACAGCGAAAATATACAAAAAGAAACATAATCAACAGTGCACAAAGATGTTTATGAGAAATAAATATGGGATAGCACAGCGGCTGCCACTGTATAATGTCACTCTGTCTGATTTGTCTCTCGTTCTGTGTGCATTTTTCTACAAAGGTGGGGTCAAATGTTAGAGACACTGGGTAGTGTGTATGGCAAGAAGCTAAAGATCATTATCTCACTGCTAGTGCTGGTGCCCCTTACTAGGCAATCAGGAATGTAAATGTGTGGGGCAGTGGCCGGAGATCATTCTCGAAGACATAGGTGGGTTTGCCTATGTGTGTATGGGTGAGGTGGAAATCTAACTATACACCTGAGCTTTGTGCAATAACCAATGCCCTATCCTTTGGAGTGTGCATAATGTGCATAATGTCATGTGCTCGGAGACTAGACTGGGAATGTGTACACTGACACTTATCAATAAGGATTGGTGGTGATGTTTGGATTGTCCTTGATGTTATATATTCTAACAGATTTTGTTGTATCTTGTAATTAATATAACCTGTGTGAACACGCATGTCAAAGTTACAAAAAAAAAGTAAATGACTCTGATGATTCGGAGGGTGGCAGGACCCTGACTGGGCACTCTCAAGAACTACAGTCTGTAGACAGTGAACTTGGCCAGGATGCTCCACCTTGCCCAGGCAATATATGTCTCTCTCTCTCTCTCTCTCCATATATATATATATATATGTATATATATATATATATATATATATATATATATATATATATATATATATATATATATATATATATATATATATATATATATATATATATATATATATATATATATATATATATGTATATATGCCACACGTTTGTTCGCAAAACAGGACACAGGTAAGGGCGGTCAAGGCGCTGGGGGTGAACACCTCCATTGAACATACACATGCTACCATTTTGCCTGAATAAATCGGTACCTGGAATCTTGATGCCTGGTCGGCGTGCTTCTTTCCATCTGGTAAAGAAGGAGTGTGTGTATGTTCAATGGAGGTGTTCGCCCCCAGCGCCTTGACCGCCCTTACCTGTGTCCTGTTTTGCGAACAAACGTGTGGCAAATTTCTTTGAAAACAGGACCCGCCTACACTTGCCTGGTAAGCGGCACAGAGTTTTCCAGCAAGCACGGAGTTTTTCCAAATCTTACTGCGCCCCAGTGCACTTTGTGGGCGAGGGAAGGTGGAGCACAAGCGTGCGACACGTTCAGCATCAATTCAAAGGCACCGGTTCACATTTGGCTGAAGGCAGACGAGCGTTTTTCCAAAAGGGATCAAGCGTGAAATGGATGCAAATTTCAGGACATTGGTCGACATGCTGCAAGATAAGCCTTAATGTGTAACCACTGGGTGTTGAAATTAGACATTTTGCTAGAGTTCGCCGGATTAACGGTGAGTGTGACAGACCCTGCACTACAGGTCCCAAGATGCAATGTGCCACGCCCACTTCGGGGCAGGACCTTCAAAGTGAATGGGTGGGAACACGAACTCTAGTCAGCACTAACGCCATTGAGAAAGAGAACAAGGAGTTCTCGAAACGCGTCTGGACATTGTGCCTATGAAGTACTTATCTGGCAGACCAAAGCCCTAACGAGTGGATTAGACATTTGCACACAGTGCTGCCATTTTGCCTGAATAAATCGGTACCTGGAATCTTGATGCCTGGTCGGCGTGCTTCTTTCCATCTGGTAAAGAAGGAGTGTGTGTATGTTCAATGTAGGTGTTCGCCCCAGCGCCTTGACCGCCCTTACCTGTGTCCTGTTTTGCGAACAAACGTGTAGCAAATTTCTTTGAAAACAGGACCCGCCTACACTTGCCTGGTAAGCGGCACGGAGTTTTCCAGCAAGCATGGAGTTTTTCCAAATCTTACTGCGCCCCAGTGCACTTTGTGGGCGAGGGAAGGTGGAGCACAAGCATGCGACACGTTCAGCATCAATTCAAAGGCACCGGTTCACATTTGGCTGAAGGCAGACAAGCGTTTTTCCAAAAGGGATCAAGCGTGAAATGGATGCAAATTTCAGGACATTGGTCGACATGCTGCAAGATAAGCCTTAATGTGTAACACTGGGTGTTGAAATTAGACATTTTGCCAGAGTTCGCCGGATTAACGGTGAGTGTGACAGACCCTGCACTACAGGTCCCAAGATGCAATGTGCCACGCCCACTTTGGGGCAGGACCTTCAAAGTGAATGGGTGGGAACACGAACTCTAGTCAGCACTAACGCCATTGAGAAAGAGAACAAGGAGTTCTCGAAACGCGTCTGGACATCGTGCCTATGAAGTACTTATCTGGCAGACCAAAGCCCTAACAAGTGGATTAGACATTTGCACACAGTGCTGCCATTTTGCCTGAATAAATCGGTACCTGGAATCTTGATGCCTTGTCGGCGTGCTTCTTTCCATCTGGTAAAGAAGGAGTGTGTGTATGTTCAATGGAGGTGTTCGCCCCCAGCGCCTTGACCGCCCTTACCTGTGTCCTGTTTTGCGAACAAACGTGTGGCAAATTTCTTTGAAAACAGGACCCGCCAACACTTGCCTGGTAAGCGGCAATGAGTTTTCCAGCAAGCACGGAGTTTTTCCAAATCTTACTGCGCCCCAGTGCACTTTGTGGGCGAGGGAAGGTGGAGCACAAGCGTGCGACACGTTCAGCATCAATTCAAAGGCACCGGTTCACATTTGGCTGAAGGCAGACGAGCGTTTTTCCAAAAGGGATCAAGCGTGAAATGGATGCAAATTTCAGGACATTGGTCGACATGCTGCAAGATAAGCCTTAATGTGTAACCACTGGGTGTTGAAATTAGACATTTTGCTAGAGTTCGCCGGATTAACGGTGAGTGTGACAGACCCTGCACTACAGGTCCCAAGATGCAATGTGCCACGCCCACTTCGGGGCAGGACCTTCAAAGTGAATGGGTGGGAACACGAACTCTAGTCAGCACTAATGCCATTGAGAAAGAGAACAAGGAGTTCTCGAAACGCGTCTGGACATTGTGCCTATGAAGTACTTATCTGGCAGACCAAAGCCCTAACGAGTGGATTAGACATTTGCACACAGTGCTGCCATTTTGCCTGAATAAATCGGTACCTGGAATCTTGATGCCTGGTCGGCGTGCTTCTTTCCATCTGGTAAAGAAGGAGTGTGTGTATGTTCAATGGAGGTGTTCGCCCCCAGCGCCTTGACCGCCCTTACCTGTGTCCTGTTTTGCGAACAAACGTGTGGCAAATTTCTTTGAAAACAGGACCCGCGTACACTTGCCTGGTAAGCTGCACGGAGTTTTCCAGCAAGCACGGAGTTTTTCCAAATCTTACTGCGCCCCCGTGCACTTTGTGGGCGAGGGAAGGTGGAGCACAAGCGTGCGACACGTTCAGCATCAATTCAAAGGCACCGGTTCACATTTGGCTGAAGGCAGACGAGCGTTTTTCTAAAAGGGATCAAGCGTGAAATGGATGCAAATTTCAGGACATTGGTCGACATGCTGCAAGATAAGCCTTAATGTGTAACACTGGGTGTTGAAATTAGACATTTTGCCAGAGTTCGCCAGATTAACGGTGAGTGTGACAGACCCTGCACTACAGGTCCCAAGATGCAATGTGCCACGCCCACTTCGGGGCAGGACCTTCAAAGTGAATGGGTGGGAACACGAACTCTAGTCAGCACTAACGCCATTGAGAAAGAGAACAAGGAGTTCTCGAAACGCGTCTGGACATTGTGCCTATGAAGTACTTATCTGGCAGACCAAAGCCCTAACGAGTGGATTAGACATTTGCACACAGTGCTGCCATTTTGCCTGAATAAATCGGTACCTGGAATCTTGATGCCTGGTCAGCGTGCTTCTTTCCATCTGGTAAAGAAGGAGTGTGTGTATGTTCAATGGAGGTGTTCGCCCCCAGCGCCTTGACCGCCCTTACCTGTGTCCTGTTTTGCGAACAAACGTGTGGCAAATTTCTTTGAAAACAGGACCCGCCTACACTTGCCTGGTAAGCGGCACAGAGTTTTCCAGCAAGCACGGAGTTTTTCCAAATCTTACTGCGCCCCAGTGCACTTTGTGGGCGAGGGAAGGTGGAGCACAAGCGTGCGACACGTTCAGCATCAATTCAAAGGCACCGGTTCACATTTGGCTGAAGGCAGACGAGCGTTTTTCCAAAAGGGATCAAGCGTGAAATGGATGCAAATTTCAGGACATTGGTCGACATGCTGCAAGATAAGCCTTAATGTGTAACCACTGGGTGTTGAAATTAGACATTTTGCTAGAGTTCGCCGGATTAACGGTGAGTGTGACAGACCCTGCACTACAGGTCCCAAGATGCAATGGGCCACGCCCACTTCGGGGCAGGACCTTCAAAGTGAATGGGTGGGAACACGAACTCTAGTCAGCACTAATGCCATTGAGAAAGAGAACAAGGAGTTCTCGAAACGCGTCTCGACATTGTGCCTATGAAGTACTTATCTGGCAGACCAAAGCCCTAACGAGTGGATTAGACATTTGCACACAGTGCTGCCATTTTGCCTGAATAAATCGGTACCTGGAATCTTGATGCCTGGTCGGCGTGCTTCTTTCCATCTGGTAAAGAAGGAGTGTGTGTATGTTCAATGGAGGTGTTCGCCCCCAGCGCCTTGACCGCCCTTACCTGTGTCCTGTTTTGCGAACAAACGTGTGGCAAATTTCTTTGAAAACAGGACCCGCGTACACTTGCCTGGTAAGCTGCACGGAGTTTTCCAGCAAGCACGGAGTTTTTCCAAATCTTACTGCGCCCCAGTGCACTTTGTGGGCGAGGGAAGGTGGAGCACAAGCGTGCGACACGTTCAGCATCAATTCAAAGGCACCGGTTCACATTTGGCTGAAGGCAGACGAGCGTTTTTCCAAAAGGGATCAAGCGTGAAATGGATGCAAATTTCAGGACATTGGTCGACATGCTGCAAGATAAGCCTTAATGTGTAACACTGGGTGTTGAAATTAGACATTTTGCCAGAGTTCGCCGGATTAACGGTGAGTGTGACAGACCCTGCACTACAGGTCCCAAGATGCAATGTGCCACGCCCACTTCGGGGCAGGACCTTCAAAGTGAATGGGTGGGAACACGAACTCTAGTCAGCACTAATGCCATTGAGAAAGAGAACAAGGAGTTCTCGAAACGCGTCTGGACATTGTGCCTATGAAGTACTTATCTGGCAGACCAAAGCCCTAACGAGTGGATTAGACATTTGCACACAGTGCTGCCATTTTGCCTGAATAAATCGGTACCTGGAATCTTGATGCCTGGTCGGCGTGCTTCTTTCCATCTGGTAAAGAAGGAGTGTGTGTATGTTCAATGGAGGTGTTCGCCCCCAGCGCCTTGACCGCCCTTACCTGTGTCCTGTTTTGCGAACAAACGTGTGGCAAATTTCTTTGAAAACAGGACCCGCATACACTTGCCTGGTAAGCGGCACGGAGTTTTCCAGCAAGCACGGAGTTTTTCCAAATCTTACTGCGCCCCAGTGCACTTTGTGGGCGAGGGAAGGTGGAGCCCAAGCGTGCGACACGTTCAGCATCAATTCAAAGGCACCGGTTCACATTTAGCTGAAGGCAGACGAGCGTTTTTCCAAAAGGGATCAAGCGTGAAATGGATGCAAATTTCAGGACATTGGTCGACATGCTGCAAGATAAGCCTTAATGTGTAACACTGGGTGTTGAAATTAGACATTTTGCCAGAGTTCGCCGGATTAACGGTGAGTGTGACAGACCCTGCACTACAGGTCCCAAGATGCAATGTGCCACGCCCACTTCGGGGCAGGACCTTCAAAGTGAATGGGTGGGAACACGAACTCTAGTCAGCACTAACGCCATTGAGAAAGAGAACAAGGAGTTCTCGAAACGCGTCTGGACATTGTGCCTATGAAGTACTTATCTGGCAGACCAAAGCCCTAACGAGTGGATTAGACATTTGCACACAGTGCTGCCATTTTGCCTGAATAAATCGGTACCTGGAATCTTGATGCCTGGTCGGCGTGCTTCTTTCCATCTGGTAAAGAAGGAGTGTGTGTATGTTCAATGGAGGTGTTCGCCCCAGCGCCTTGACCGCCCTTACCTGTGTCCTGTTTTGCGAACAAACGTGTAGCAAATTTCTTTGAAAACAGGACCCGCCTACACTTGCCTGGTAAGCGGCACGGAGTTTTCCAGCAAGCACAGAGTTTTTCCAAATCTTACTGCGCCCCTGTGCACTTTGTGGGCGAGGGAAGGTGGAGCACAAGCGTGCGACACGTTCAGCATCAATTCAAAGGCACCGGTTCACATTTGGCTGAAGGCAGACAAGCGTTTTTCCAAAAGGGATCAAGCGTGAAATGGATGCAAATTTCAGGACATTGGTCGACATGCTGCAAGATAAGCCTTAATGTGTAACACTGGGTGTTGAAATTAGACATTTTGCCAGAGTTCGCCGGATTAACGGTGAGTGTGACAGACCCTGCACTACAGGTCCCAAGATGCAATGTGCCACGCCCACTTCGGGGCAGGACCTTCAAAGTGAATGGGTGGGAACACGAACTCTAGTCAGCACTAACGCCATTGAGAAAGAGAACAAGGAGTTCTCGAAACGCGTCTGGACATTGTGCCTATGAAGTACTTATCTGGCAGACCAAAGCCCTAACAAGTGGATTAGACATTTGCACACAGTGCTGCCATTTTGCCTGAATAAATCGGTACCTGGAATCTTGATGCCTGGTCGGCGTGCTTCTTTCCATCTGGTAAAGAAGGAGTGTGTGTATGTTCAATGGAGGTGTTCGCCCCCAGCGCCTTGACCGCCCTTACCTGTGTCCTGTTTTGCGAACAAACGTGTGGCAAATTTCTTTGAAAACAGGACCCGCCTACACTTGCCTGGTAAGCGGCACAGAGTTTTCCAGCAAGCATGGAGTTTTTCCAAATCTTACTGCGCCCCAGTGCACTTTGTGGGCGAGGGAAGGTGGAGCACAAGCGTGCGACACGTTCAGCATCAATTCAAAGGCACCGGTTCACATTTGGCTGAAGGCAGACGAGCGTTTTTCCAAAAGGGATCAAGCGTGAAATGGATGCAAATTTCAGGACATTGGTCGACATGCTGCAAGATAAGCCTTAATGTGTAACCACTGGGTGTTGAAATTAGACATTTTGCTAGAGTTCGCCGGATTAACGGTGAGTGTGACAGACCCTGCACTACAGGTCCCAAGATGCAATGTGCCACGCCCACTTCGGGGCAGGACCTTCAAAGTGAATGGGTGGGAACACGAACTCTAGTCAGCACTAATGCCATTGAGAAAGAGAACAAGGAGTTCTCGAAACGCGTCTGGACATTGTGCCTATGAAGTACTTATCTGGCAGACCAAAGCCCTAACGCGTGGATTAGACATTTGCACACAGTGCTGCCATTTTGCCTGAATAAATCGGTACCTGGAATCTTAATGCCTGGTCGGCGTGCTTCTTTCCATCTGGTAAAGAAGGAGTGTGTGTATGTTCAATGGAGGTGTTCGCCCCCAGCGCCTTGACCTCCCTTACCTGTGTCCTGTTTTGCGAACAAACGTGTGGCAAATTTCTTTGAAAACAGGACCCGCGTACACTTGCCTGGTAAGCGGCACGGAGTTTTCCAGCAAGCACAGAGTTTTTCCAAATCTTACTGCGCCCCAGTGCACTTTGTGGGCGAGGGAAGGTGGAGCACAAGCGTGCGACACGTTCAGCATCAATTCAAAGGCACCGGTTCACATTTGGCTGAAGGCAGATGAGCGTTTTTCCAAAAGGGATCAAGCGTGAAATGGATGCAAATTTCAAGACATTGGTCGACATGCTGCAAGATAAGCCTTAATGTGTAACACTGGGTGTTGAAATTAGACATTTTGCCAGAGTTCGCCGGATTAACGGTGAGTGTGACAGACCCTGCACTACAGGTCCCAAGATGCAATGTGCCACGCCCACTTCGGGGCAGGACCTTCAAAGTGAATGGGTGGGAACACGAACTCTAGTCAGCACTAACGCCATTGAGAAAGAGAACAAGGAGTTCTCGAAACGCGTCTGGACATTGTGCCTATGAAGTACTTATCTGGCAGACCAAAGCCCTAACGAGTGGATTAGACATTTGCACACAGTGCTGCCATTTTGCCTGAATAAATCGGTACCTGGAATCTTGATGCCTGGTCAGCGTGCTTCTTTCCATCTGGTAAAGAAGGAGTGTGTGTATGTTCAATGGAGGTGTTCGCCCCCAGCGCCTTGACCGCCCTTACCTGTGTCCTGTTTTCGAACAAACGTGTGGCAAATTTCTTTGAAAACAGGACCCGCCTACACTTGCCTGGTAAGCGGCACAGAGTTTTCCAGCAAGCACGGAGTTTTTCCAAATCTTACTGCGCCCCAGTGCACTTTGTGGGCGAGGGAAGGTGGAGCACAAGCGTGCGACACGTTCAGCATCAATTCAAAGGCACCGGTTCACATTTGGCTGAAGGCAGACGAGCGTTTTTCCAAAAGGGATCAAGCGTGAAATGGATGCAAATTTCAGGACATTGGTCGACATGCTGCAAGATAAGCCTTAATGTGTAACCACTGGGTGTTGAAATTAGACATTTTGCTAGAGTTCGCCGGATTAACGGTGAGTGTGACAGACCCTGCACTACAGGTCCCAAGATGCAATGTGCCACGCCCACTTCGGGGCAGGACCTTCAAAGTGAATGGGTGGGAACACGAACTCTAGTCAGCACTAATGCCATTGAGAAAGAGAACAAGGAGTTCTCGAAACGCGTCTGGACATTGTGCCTATGAAGTACTTATCTGGCAGACCAAAGCCCTAACGCGTGGATTAGACATTTGCACACAGTGCTGCCATTTTGCCTGAATAAATCGGTACCTGGAATCTTGATGCCTGGTCGGCGTGCTTCTTTCCATCTGGTAAAGAAGGAGTGTGTGTATGTTCAATGGAGGTGTTCGCCCCCAGCGCCTTGACCTCCCTTACCTGTGTCCTGTTTTGCGAACAAACGTGTGGCAAATTTCTTTGAAAACAGGACCCGCGTACACTTGCCTGGTAAGCGGCACGGAGTTTTCCAGCAAGCACAGAGTTTTTCCAAATCTTACTGCGCCCCAGTGCACTTTGTGGGCGAGGGAAGGTGGAGCAAAAGCGTGCGACACGTTCAGCATCAATTCAAAGGCACCGGTTCACATTTGGCTGAAGGCAGATGAGCGTTTTTCCAAAAGGGATCAAGCGTGAAATGGATGCAAATTTCAAGACATTGGTCGACATGCTGCAAGATAAGCCTTAATGTGTAACACTGGGTGTTGAAATTAGACATTTTGCCAGAGTTCGCCGGATTAACGGTGAGTGTGACAGACCCTGCACTACAGGTCCCAAGATGCAATGTGCCACGCCCACTTCGGGGCAGGACCTTCAAAGTGAATGGGTGGGAACACGAACTCTAGTCAGCACTAACGCCATTGAGAAAGAGAACAAGGAGTTCTCGAAACGCGTCTGGACATTGTGCCTATGAAGTACTTATCTGGCAGACCAAAGCCCTAACGAGTGGATTAGACATTTGCACACAGTGCTGCCATTTTGCCTGAATAAATCGGTACCTGGAATCTTGATGCCTGGTCAGCGTGCTTCTTTCCATCTGGTAAAGAAGGAGTGTGTGTATGTTCAATGGAGGTGTTCGCCCCCAGCGCCTTGACCGCCCTTACCTGTGTCCTGTTTTCGAACAAACGTGTGGCAAATTTCTTTGAAAACAGGACCCGCCTACACTTGCCTGGTAAGCGGCACAGAGTTTTCCAGCAAGCACGGAGTTTTTCCAAATCTTACTGCGCCCCAGTGCACTTTGTGGGCGAGGGAAGGTGGAGCACAAGCGTGCGACACGTTCAGCATCAATTCAAAGGCACCGGTTCACATTTGGCTGAAGGCAGACGAGCGTTTTTCCAAAAGGGATCAAGCGTGAAATGGATGCAAATTTCAGGACATTGGTCGACATGCTGCAAGATAAGCCTTAATGTGTAACCACTGGGTGTTGAAATTAGACATTTTGCTAGAGTTCGCCGGATTAACGGTGAGTGTGACAGACCCTGCACTACAGGTCCCAAGATGCAATGTGCCACGCCCACTTCGGGGCAGGACCTTCAAAGTGAATGGGTGGGAACACGAACTCTAGTCAGCACTAATGCCATTGAGAAAGAGAACAAGGAGTTCTCGAAACGCGTCTGGACATTGTGCCTATGAAGTACTTATCTGGCAGACCAAAGCCCTAACGCGTGGATTAGACATTTGCACACAGTGCTGCCATTTTGCCTGAATAAATCGGTACCTGGAATCTTGATGCCTGGTCGGCGTGCTTCTTTCCATCTGGTAAAGAAGGAGTGTGTGTATGTTCAATGGAGGTGTTCGCCCCCAGCGCCTTGACCTCCCTTACCTGTGTCCTGTTTTGCGAACAAACGTGTGGCAAATTTCTTTGAAAACAGGACCCGCGTACACTTGCCTGGTAAGCGGCACGGAGTTTTCCAGCAAGCACGGAGTTTTTCCAAATCTTACTGCGCCCCAGTGCACTTTGTGGGCGAGGGAAGGTGGAGCACAAGCGTGCGACACGTTCAGCATCAATTCAAAGGCACCGGTTCACATTTGGCTGAAGGCAGATGAGCGTTTTTCCAAAAGGGATCAAGCGTGAAATGGATGCAAATTTCAAGACATTGGTCGACATGCTGCAAGATAAGCCTTAATGTGTAACACTGGGTGTTGAAATTAGACATTTTGCCAGAGTTCGCCGGATTAACGGTGAGTGTGACAGACCCTGCACTACAGGTCCCAAGATGCAATGTGCCACGCCCACTTCGGGGCAGGACCTTCAAAGTGAATGGGTGGGAACACGAACTCTAGTCAGCACTAACGCCATTGAGAAAGAGAACAAGGAGTTCTCGAAACGCGTCTGGACATTGTGCCTATGAAGTACTTATCTGGCAGACCAAAGCCCTAACGAGTGGATTAGACATTTGCACACAGTGCTGCCATTTTGCCTGAATAAATCGGTACCTGGAATCTTGATGCCTGGTCAGCGTGCTTCTTTCCATCTGGTAAAGAAGGAGTGTGTGTATGTTCAATGGAGGTGTTCGCCCCCAGCGCCTTGACCGCCCTTACCTGTGTCCTGTTTTCGAACAAACGTGTGGCAAATTTCTTTGAAAACAGGACCCGCCTACACTTGCCTGGTAAGCGGCACAGAGTTTTCCAGCAAGCACGGAGTTTTTCCAAATCTTACTGCGCCCCAGTGCACTTTGTGGGCGAGGGAAGGTGGAGCACAAGCGTGCGACACGTTCAGCATCAATTCAAAGGCACCGGTTCACATTTGGCTGAAGGCAGACGAGCGTTTTTCCAAAAGGGATCAAGCGTGAAATGGATGCAAATTTCAGGACATTGGTCGACATGCTGCAAGATAAGCCTTAATGTGTAACCACTGGGTGTTGAAATTAGACATTTTGCTAGAGTTCGCCGGATTAACGGTGAGTGTGACAGACCCTGCACTACAGGTCCCAAGATGCAATGTGCCACGCCCACTTCGGGGCAGGACCTTCAAAGTGAATGGGTGGGAACACGAACTCTAGTCAGCACTAATGCCATTGAGAAAGAGAACAAGGAGTTCTCGAAACGCGTCTGGACATTGTGCCTATGAAGTACTTATCTGGCAGACCAAAGCCCTAACGAGTGGATTAGACATTTGCACACAGTGCTGCCATTTTGCCTGAAAAAATCGGTACCTGGAATCTTGATGCCTGGTCGGCGTGCTTCTTTCCATCTGGTAAAGAAGGAGTGTGTGTATGTTCAATGGAGGTGTTCGCCCCCAGCGCCTTGACCGCCCTTACCTGTGTCCTGTTTTGCGAACAAACGTGTGGCAAATTTCTTTGAAAACAGGACCCGCGTACACTTGCCTGGTAAGCGGCACGGAGTTTTCCAGCAAGCACGGAGTTTTTCCAAATCTTACTGCGCCCCAGTGCACTTTGTGGGCGAGGGAAGGTGGAGCACAAGCGTGCGACACGTTCAGCATCAATTCAAAGGCACCGGTTCACATTTGGCTGAAGGCAGACGAGCGTTTTTCCAAAAGGGATCAAGCGTGAAATGGATGCAAATTTCAGGACATTGGTCGACATGCTGCAAGATAAGCCTTAATGTGTAACACTGGGTGTTGAAATTAGACATTTTGCCAGAGTTCGCCGGATTAACGGTGAGTGTGACAGACCCTGCACTACAGGTCCCAAGATGCAATGTGCCACGCCCACTTCGGGGCAGGACCTTCAAAGTGAATGGGTGGGAACACGAACTCTAGTCAGCACTAACGCCATTGAGAAAGAGAACAAGGAGTTCTCGAAACGCGTCTGGACATTGTGCCTATGAAGTACTTATCTGGCAGACCAAAGCCCTAACGAGTGGATTAGACATTTGCACACAGTGCTGCCATTTTGCCTGAATAAATCGGTACCTGGAATCTTGATGCCTGGTCGGCGTGCTTCTTTCCATCTGGTAAAGAAGGAGTGTGTGTATATATGTATATATATATATATATATACACAGCGCTCAACTCCAGAATTTTTATTTTCCAAAGAACCGCACTCGTGGAGTCAAAGTTTCTTGTGCTCACACCATCAAAGTTTAATCACACGGATCAACAGACGCGTTTCAGCATAAAGCCTTCGTCAGTGTCAATTACACTGCGAGGGTTAGCATGGGTATTAAAGCAAAACGTTCATAGACATGGTTGACGGACTATGTGTTTTGTAGGTCGCGCCATCTTGGAGTGTGTTTAATACATTGCTGCATAATAATACGCTGCGCGATCTATATTTACTCAAGTATTCCTTGAATTACTTTCATCTTGCCGTGTATCGGCCTTGCTCCCCATGATGATCGTGGGGAGATACTGTGAGGGGGATTGTGAAGCCTCGCAATCCCCAATCTCAAGGTTCATACTTGTCCATCATGCCATGTATTGGCAATAATAATCTACTTGTGCACAGCAGTCAATTAATACCAAGTGCAGGATAACCCTCCACCTGTGAAAAAGTTATACAAAATTATTCAAAATTACTCAAAATTACAGATTCGGATTACTCAACCAAAGGGCAGTCACTGGCTAGTTCATAAATTATTTGCCCAAATGAACTGCCAGTTCTTCTCCGCTGTTCAATCCCCGTGGGGCCTTTGTCATGAGGTCGATGATATACCTGGATTCCAGGCGTCTCAATTTCTTTAGTCTATCACCACCTCTAGTTCCCCCTGCCACAAAATCAATTCCAAAATATTGCAGTTTGCTTCTGTCTCTCTGGTGCACTTGATCAAAATGTCTTGCCACAGGGTATGCCGGGTCTGCTTTCTCAATGGCCCTTTGATGTTCAAGTACCCTTATCCTTAGTTCGTGGATGGTGCTCCCAATGTACTTTAGGCCGCACGGGCAGACTAGACAGTAAACTGCATAACTGGTACTGCATGTCATGAACTTTTTAATGAGTAATTTTGAATAATTTTGTATAACTTATAAATATAGATCGCGCAGCGTATTATTATGCAGCAATGTATTAAACACACTCCAAGATGGCGCGACCTACAAAACACATAGTCCGTCAACCATGTCTATGAACGTTTTGCTTTAATACCCATGCTAACCCTCGCAGTGTAATTGACACTGACAAAGGCTTTATGCTGAAACGCGTCTGTTGATCCGTGTGATTAAACTTTGATGGTGTGAGCACAAGAAACTTTGACTCCACGAGTGCGGTTCTTTGGAAAATAAAAATTCTGGAGTTGAGCGCTGTGTTATTGCGGTGGCCCATTACCGCATGCCGCACCCACCCGCGAGTGCCCCGATTTCTAAGTGGGACAGAGAGCGAGAATATATATATATATATATATATATATATATATATATATATATATATATATATATATACACACTGCTCCAAAACTCCTTCAGCCCTATGGAAAGAGAACAGCAGTTTACCGACGTTTTTATTGCCAGCGCAACAAACATGTTTCGGAAGACTCCTTCTTCAGTGTTTACACACGACACTCAGAAGCGCCATTTTAAATGCTATTCCTTATCGACAACAACATTGAAAATGGACCAATCCCATATTGCCGTATAGCGAGCGCTATATTACTGGTGTTCGTGTACTTCTGTCTGATATTACAAATATCACATCATATCTGAAACAAAACCAATTCCCCTATGACATGGTATAATTGTATGTTTTATGTACAATTCATTTTGTTATAACTATTCCCGCCGTGTATCGGCATATTCCTGACATGGGTAAAAGAAAATAAAAGAAATAGTAACCTGGCACAGGTATATCAATGACCTCTTCCTGGTCTGGAAGGGACCAGAAAGTATGGCATAGGAATTCATAGAACATCTGAATAGAAACAATGTGAATTTAAAATTCACATGGGAGATTAGTTCAGTGGCAGTTAACTATCTCAATCTTAGGGTCTGTGTACAGGATGGAGGATTGGTAACAGCATTATACAGAAAACCTACGGCGGGCATTTCTATATTGCACGCTGAAAGCAACCATCCTCCAAGACTAATAAACAGTATACCCTACGGTGTATTCCTCAGGTTAAAATGCAACTGCTCCAGAGAATGTGATTTTAAATCAGCAGCAGGGAAGAGTGTCGCCAGATTTGTGGCCAGAGGGTACAATATCGATCTGTTAGAGACCACTTTGAAGAAAGTGGCAAACATCCAGAGAAAGAATGTAGTGAAAGGCAAGGCCACGAGAGAAGACAAAAAGAATAATGGGGAGGGACAATTTTGTATGATCACCACTTATTCGGATGATGCTGATTCGTTCAAAAACATTCTCCGAAGAAATTGGCATATATTAAAAATGGATGTGATCACAGTAACAGACAGTCCCCCAGTGCCCCTAGTGACGTTCAGAAAGGCTAGATCATTGAGGGACAAATTGGTTCGGAGCAATCTTGAAAATACGCCACCGAAGCAAGGTACAGTAAGGGAAATGAAAAGTTTTTATCCCTGTGGTGAATGTAAGGCCTGCATGAACAGCAAGAAAATATTAACCTATGAGGTAGAAGGAATGAGGAAACGGAAGATGATAAGCAAATTCATGACGTGCCAAACGAGTCACTCTGTCTATTGTTTGATCTGCCCATATGGGCTCAAATATATAGGCAGCACAATACATAGCGTTAAGATCCGCAAATTAGAGAATATGCACGCAATTGCGAATAAAGATCTGAATTTTCCAGTCGCCTGGCATTTTGCGATCAAACATCAAAGCAATAGGGACCTGTTGCAGTACTACAGCATTGATCATGTGCCGATAAATAGCAGAGGGGGTGACAGAGTCTTGTGACTGCAGAGACTAGAGTCTCAATATACAATTGACTTACAAACTAAGGTACCAAAAGGCCTTAACAGTGGGGAAGAACTGGCTGAACACTTGGGCACTTGATGACCAAGTGAGTTAGTCTAATGATGTTCCAGTTATTAAGCTGTATGAGAAAATGATTTCTTCTTTTGAAATAGAGATGTAACCACAACATTCATGCCGATACGTGGCTTTATGAGTATTCTAAGTAAAAGCTTAGCTGTTTAGCTTATTGGGAAGAGGGATTACTGTATCCTGAGTCAAGAAGCCCCACTCCTGGAACCACCAGGAGAGTGGTAGTGCCACAGAAGTACAGGGAGTTCTCCTAACTTTGGCTCATGACATCCCCCTAGCTGGACATCTGGGGCAAACAAAAACTTGAGAAAGGCTAGTTAGTCACTTCTACTGGCCCCAGAAGCACCTAAAGGTGAAAGAGTGTGTTAGCTTCTGTGTCACCTGTCAGGCCAGTGGCAAGACAGATGGCCACCCAAAGGCCCCCGTGATACCACTGCCAGTGGTGGGGGTTCCCTTTGAACAGGTAGATGTGGACATTGTGGGTCCAATTGAGCCTCCCACAGCCTCAGGGAACAAATTCATTCTAGTAGTAGTGGATCATGCTACTAGGTACCCTGAAGCAATTCCACTTAAGACTACTACAGCACCTGCAGAAGCCAAAGCCCTCCTGGTTGTTTTCACCAGGGTAGGGTTTCCTAAGGAGGTGGTTTCAGACAGAGGTTCTAACTTCATATCTGCTTACCTAAAGCACATGTGGAAGGAGTGTGGAGTGCAATACAAGTTTACCACCCCATACCATCCACAAACCAATGGTCTTGTTGAAAGGTTCAACAAGACATTAAAAGGTATGATCATGGGACTCCCTGAAAGATTCAAGAGGAGATGGAATGCCCTGTTTCTATGCCTGCTTTTCACTTATAGGGAAGTGCCACAGAAGAGTAGGGTTTTCCCCCTTTGAGCTTCTGTTTGGTCATCCTGTGACCACTTTGTCTTGTGAAAGATTGTTGGGAGAGGCTTCTCCAAGAACCCAAGAAAGACATTGTGGACTATGTACTTGGCCTAAGGTCCTGACTGGCTGAGCACATGGAAAAGGCATCCAAGATTCTTGAGGCCAGCCAGGAGTTTCAGAAGCACTGGTATGACCAAAAAACTGCACTGGTTGAATTTCAACCTGGGCAACAGGTGTGGGGTTTGGAGCCAGTAGCACCAAGGGCTCTCCAAGACAGATGGAGTGGCCCTTACCCTATCCTAGAGAAAAAAGAGGAAGGTCACTTACTTGGTCGACCTGGGCACAAGCAGGACACCCAAAAGTGTTATCCTTGTGAACCGCCTAAAGCTCTACAATGACAGGGCTGACATCACCATGCTGATGGTGACTGATTAGGAACAAGAAGCAGAGAGTGAACCTCTCCCTGACTTCCTCTCCTACAGCCCAAAAGATGGGTCAGTAGATGGGGTTGTCTTCTCAGTCACCCTCTCGGCCCAACAGCAGACTGACTGCAAGCAAGTATTCCAACAGTATGCTAGTCTCTTTTCCCTGACCCCTGATCTGACAAACTGGTGTACCCATGATGTGGACACTGGTGACAGTTCACCTGTCAAAAACAAGATCTATCGCCAGTCAGACTAAGTCAAGGAAAGCATCAAGGGTCAAGTCAGCAAGATACTGAAGTTAGGGATTATTGAACCCTCTAAGAGTCCCTGGGCTACACCAGTGGTTCTGGTCCCCAAACCTCATCAACAGGTTGAAAAGAGATGAGGTTCTGTGTGGACTATAGAGGGCTCAGCTCTGTCACCAAGACAGATTCTCACCCTATTCCAAGAACAGATGAACTGATAGACAAATTGGGGGCAGCCACATTTCTCAGTACCTTTGACTTGACTGCAGGGTACTGGCAGATTGGCAAAGTCCCAGGAGCGAAAGAGAAAACAGCATTCTCCACACCTGATGGTCACTACCAGTTTAATGTAATGCTTTTTGGGTTAAAGAATGCCCCTGCCATCTTTCAGAGGTTGGTGAATCATGTCCTGACTGGGTTGGAGTCCTTTAGTGTAGCTTATCTTGATGATATTGCTGTCTTTAGCTTGACCTGGAAGGATCACCTGATCCACCTTGGGAAGGTTTTAGCAGCCCTGCAATCTGCAGGCCTAACTATCAAGGCATCCAAATGCCAGATATGGCAGGGCATTGTGGTGTACTTGGGACACCGTGTTGGTGGAGGCCAGGTACAACACTTATAACCCAAGATCCAGAGTAACCTGGACTGGGCAGCTCCAACCACACAGACCCAAGCCAGGGCATTCCTTGGTCCATTGTGACTCCCTTCACAGAACTCACCTCCAAGGAGATGCCCAAGAAAATCAACTGGACTGTTAGTTGCCAAAAGGCTGTTGACACCCTGAAAGAAGCAATGTGCTCAGCACCAATTCTAAAAGCATCAGATAATGCCAGGCAGTTCGTAGTGCAGACTGATGCCTCTGAGTAAGGGATAGGAGCGGTCCTATCCCAGACAAATGATGAAGGCCAAGAACAATCTGTTGCTTTTATAAGCAGGAGGCTACTCCCTAGAGAGCACCATTGGAGTGCCATTGAGAGGGAGGCCTTTGCTGTGGTTTGGTCCCTGAAGAAGTTGAGGCCCTACTTGTTTGGAACCCACTCCCTAGTTCAAACTGACCACAGACCACTCAGATGGGTAATGCAGATGAAATGGTAAAATCCAAAACTACTAAGATGGTCCATCTCCCTACAGGGAATAGACTTTGAAGTAGAACACCGAAAAGGGACTGCCCATGCCAATGCAGGTGGACTTTCCAGGTTCTTCCACTTAGACAATGAAGACTCCCTAGGGCAAGGTTAGTCTCATCACCTTTCGTTTGGGGGGAGGGAGGGTGTTTGTGTGAAAAAGTGCCATCTTTCTTGCATGGTATACCCCAACTTTTTGCTGAATTGCTGATGTGCTGTGACTGAGTGTGTCCTGGGCTCCTGCCAATCAGGTGCCCAGGGCCTGTGTTCCTTCCCTAAAACTGTGTTGAAGCTAAAACCCAATTGGCATCTCTGGCCACATGTCAGCCCCTGGTAAATGGTACCCTAGGTACCCAGGGCATTGTGAGCAGAGAAGACCCCTAAGGGCTGCAGCACTTATTGTGCCACCCTTAGGGACCCTGCTCCCTGACCCACACACACTGCCTTTGCAGGTTGAGTGTCCTGGTGCAGAACTAAACAAAGAGTCGACATGGCACACATCCCTGTGTGCCATGCCCACACACCCACTGCCCTGGCATACATCAGTCATCCCTGTAGCTGGGTGCCCTATGCCAATGATGTTGGCAGAGGTGCAGGAGCCATGTGCCCCTACAGTTCCCAGGGTCATTCCTGGGCACTGTAAGTGCAGTGATGCCATTAAGAGTATATGGTGCTGGGAGGTTCTAATTACGAACTCTACAGCACCATAATGGCTACACTGAAGACTGAC
This sequence comes from Lissotriton helveticus, assembly GCF_964261635.1. NCBI lineage: Eukaryota > Metazoa > Chordata > Amphibia > Caudata > Salamandridae > Lissotriton > Lissotriton helveticus. The sequence goes on along the minus strand of NC_136065.1, from coordinate 986,012,723 downwards.
AAGTTTGATATCAAACTTCTCAGCACATTAAACCCGCACTGATGCCAAGATGGGATTTCATGTAAAATGCACTACAGAGGGCATCTTAGGGATGCCCCCTGAAACCTAACCTACAATACACTTCTTGTCTGAGAGGCTGCCTAGGCTGCCACACAGCAGACATGTTGCTGGACCCCAGTTTGGAGAGCCCCCCACTCTCCTGGGCCTGCAACAATGCACGTCCTGGGCGAGGTGCTAGGTCTCCTCCCCCAGGATGGGCAGGGGTAAGCTTCAAAGTCATGCAGCCTTTGTGAGCTTCTCCAGGCCACTTGCTGTACTCAGCAACTGGCCCCCACCAGACCCCCACTCTGGCGGGAAGACTGGCAGGAAAAATCTGTACAGGTGGGTGGATCCCAAACTACTTCCTATGTGCCTCAGCCCTATAGGTCTGCCCTGCGTTAAGAGAGCAGAGGGTGATGTTGGGGGATTTCCTATCTCCATCCCTGTCTGTGCATTGTGGGGTCCCTCAGGGGTCGGCATTAAGTCCGACCCTTTTTAACATCTATGTGACCCCCTTTGCTAGACTGATTAGATCTTTCGGGATGGAGGTAGTTTCCTATGCTGATGACACCCAGATCCTTGTCTCTCTCTCCCAGTCGGCCAGCACGACTGCCTCCAATTTTAGATCTTGTATGGAGGCAGTCGCACAATGGATGATTCACAATTCATTGAAACTAAATGGGGAAAAGACGGAGGTCATGGTGTTCGGAGGGAAGGAGGAGGTATGGTCAGCAAGCTGGTGGCTGGACTCACTGGGAGCCTGTCCTGTCCCGTCTTCTTTGGCCAAAAATCTAGGAGTTCTGATTGACCCTACCCTCAGCATGCGTCAACAGGTCAATAGAACGGTTTCAACCTGCTGGGGTATAATCCATGTATTGAGGAAAATTAGACACTATCTCTCCCAGCAGGCCAGAAAACAAGTTGTGGTCGCACTTATTGGCTCCCGTCTGGACTACTGCAATGCGCTGTACGTGGGACTAAATAGGGGTCTGTTGCAGCGCTTGCAGTTGGTCCAGAACGCGGCGGCCAAATTTGTATTAGATCTGCCTAGACGTGCCTCGGCCACCTCTGCCAGAAAACTGCTACACTGGCTTCCTATTGAAGATCGTATTTGCTTCAAAACTCTGTGCATGACTTACGGGGCCTTGGCTAGAGGTAGTTCTACTGGGATTGGGTTCATCCTGTCCCTTTATAGTCCCTCTAGGAACTTGCGCTCCTCCAACAAATTTTTGTTATCTGTACCACGCACCCGTAGAGCTAAATGGGGTGGCAAAGCGTTTTCTACGCTAGCATCTAAGTCTTGGAATACTCTCCCGATGGAACTTAAGTCCCTTCCCACCATGCAGTCATTTAGAAAGGCGCTGAAAACTCGGCTTTTTGCGAAGGCATATTTGTAGTTGTATCCTGCCTTTTGTTTTCTGATCTGTTTGTTAGGCGCCTTGATGCCCTCGGGTTTTAGTTGCGCGGTATAAATTTTATTTCATTCATTCATTCATTCATAGGGGGAAGAACTTTGATCCCTCGAAGGCCTATTGTAACAACTGTAAGAAGTTGAGACATTTAACTGTAGACAACAATTGCCCCCATAACAAAGCCCCTAAGGCACCCAGTACAGCTAATCCTGGGCAGCAAGTCTACAAATGGGATCAGAAGAGTGCCCAGAGCAAATCTGGATGCACACTCAAGCAAGTCTAGTTTCCATGGAGAGGTTGAGTTTGCCAATGTAGCTGTGTGGCCACCCAACTTAAAGAAGTTTTTACAGTACCCCTGGGTGAATGGGAATAGGATAGAAGCTCTGAGGGATACAGGTGCCAGTGTCACTATGGTGAGAAACACACTGGTTTCACCTGAGCAATACTTGATTGGGAAAACGTACCCAGTCACCAATGCTGACAGTGTTACCACTAATCATCCAATGTCAAAGTCAAAGTCAAAATTTACTTTATTTGGTTAAAATTTCAAACCATGAAAGTGCAGTTCACATTACATATCTACTTTAAAACATTATGTTCAATACAAAAGGTCAATTACAATTCATATACCATTCACAAGAAGACCATGGGCCAACATATAGAACACGTTTCTACCAAAGACATCACTTGGTGTATAAATAAATAGCTAAAAAGCTTGTCACATACCAATAGCCATTATATAAAAAAATCTATTTTGTCGAGGGTACTTAAGATATACAGAGCCATAATTATAAAAGTAGTCTATTCCTACGCCTAATTGCCCCTGTAATGTAACTGGCAACACCAAAACAAACAACTGGGGAACTCAGCATTTGCAAATAAACTAATGCTGACCTAACTTGCTCGAAATTATGCCCTCTTAAAAGTGGTATAATAAATTTCCTGCGTAACGTAACGTAAAAATCGCAGAAAAATATCATATTCTGCACGGAGAAACTGTCGCAGGGACAAGGACCTAGCGACCCCTCTTTAGAGAAGCCTTTTGGGAACAATGGTAACCAGGGCACCATATTATACTTAAATCTAATTAGAGCAAATAAGTGACATGGCTTGTTTATGTAAGTCAGATATGGCTGCATCTGCCTACTTAGGCTCAACATAACAAAGCTCCTCACTGAAGGTTTGGATAATTCTCCTTCCTCCCTCATTAACAGTCCTGAATGATAAGCTGATTCAAATTGGGTGTCGGTTGCGCCCAAATTCTGAGCCAACATAGTAGTGGGGCAACTGTGATTTGATCTGTAATAAAACCAGCGCCTAATTCCTCATGGAGGTTAAAAATTGGAGTAGAGGTCGGGAGCGACAGTAACCTACGGAAAAATGGTTTTCAGCTGCCTGCATGTCACCGGTCTCAGTGTAACCCCATACGTCACTCCCATAGGTCACCATTGGGAGGCACTTGGCATTATAAATCTTCATGAGGGCCGGCAGAGGTTTGGAACCTATTCTTCTTGCAAACCCTAGTATTGCTCCAGTGGCCCTGGAATGAATGTTCTTTTTATGTGCGCTCTGTGTCACCCATAAACGTCTTTCGTCAAAGAGGACGCCTAGGTATGGGAAGGCGGGAACTTTTGTGAGTTCCAGACCCTTACAATAAAATGTAACCTTCCTTGCCCAAGCCGTACCAATCGACATTAAATGTGATTTTTTTAAGATTTATAATTAAATCTAGAGAGTCCAATGGCTATGGTGACATTAGGCTGGAGGGGGGGTTCACTGGCCTGAAACAGGTAGTGGTCTCTCAAAAGTTACCAGCTGACTGCCTGCTTGGCAATGACTTGGAAACCTCAGCCTGGGCTGAGGTTGAGTTGAAAACCCATGCAGCTATGCTGGGAATCCCTGAATTGGTGTGTGTACAAACAAGAGCACAAAGCAAAAAGAAGGGTGAACAAGTGGGTTTGGAGCCTGAAAGAATGGCCCAACCAAAGAAGAGAAAAAGGAAGAAGACTGGAGAACCAGCTTCTACGCTGCAAACCTCTTAGGACCCCAACCAGTGGCACCAAGGGCTCTTAAAGACAGATGGAGTGGCCCTTACCCTATCCTAGAGAGAAAGAGTGAGGTCACTTACATAGTTGACCTGGGCACAAGCAGGACACCCAAAAGGGTTATCCATGTGAACCGCCTAAAGTTCTACAATGACAGGGCTGACATCACCATGATGATGGTGACTAATGAGGAACAGGAAGCAGAGAGTGATCCTTTCCCTGACTTCTTCTTCTACAGCCCAAAAAATGGGTCAGTAGATGGGGCTGTCTTCTCAGACACCCTCTCTGCACAACAGCAGACTGACTGCAAGCACGTCTTGCAACAGTATGCTAATCTCTTTTCCCTGACCCCTGGTCTGACAAACTGGTGTACCCATGATGTGGACACTGGTGACAGTTCACCTGTCAATAACAAGATCTATCGCCAGCCATACCAAGTCCAGGAAAGCATCATGGCTCAAGTGAGCAAGATGCTGGAGTTAGAGGTCATTGAACCCTCTGAGAGCCCCTGGGCTAGCCCATTGATTCTGGTCACCAAACCTCATCAACAGGGTGAAGAGAGAGAGACGAGGTTATGTTTGGACTATAGAGGGCTCAATTCTGTCACCAAGACAGATGCTCACCCTATTCCGAGAGCAGATGACCTGATAGACAAATTGGGGGCAGTCACATTTCTCAGTACCTTTGACTTGACTGCAGGGTACTGACAGATTGGCAAGTCCCCAGGAGCAAAAGAGAAGACAGCATTTTCCACACCTGATGGGCGCTACCAGTTTACTGTAATGCCTTTTGGGTTAAAGAATACATCTGCCACCTTCCAGAGGTTGGTGAATCAAGTCCTGACTGGGTTGAAGTCTTTTAGTGTAGCTTATCTTGATGATATTGCTGTCTTTAGCTCCACCTGGCAGGATCACCTGATCCACCTTGGGAAGTTTTTGGCAGCCCTGCAATCTGCAGGCCTAACTATCAAGGCATCCAAATGCCAGATAGGGCAGGGCACCATGATGTACTTGGGCCACCTTGTTGGTGGAGCCAGTTACATCCCTTACAACCCAAGATCCAGAGTATCCTGGACTGGGCAGCTCCAACCACCCAGACCCAAGTCAGGGCATTCCTTGGCTTGACTGGGTACTACAGGAGGTTTGTGAAGGGATATGGGTCCATTGTGACTCCCCTCACAGAACTCACCTCCTAGAATATGCCCAAGAAAATCAACTGGACTGTTAGTTGCCAAAAGCCTTTTGACACCCTGAAAGAAGCAATTATAAAAACACCAGACTATGCCAGGCAGTTCATAGTGCAGACTGATGCCTCTGAGCTAGGGATAGGACCAATCCTATCCCAGATCAATGATGAAGGCCAAGACCAACCTGTTGCTTTTATAAGAAGGAGGCTACTCCCCAGAGAGCAGCGTTGGCGTGCCATTGAGAGAGAGGCCTTTGCTGTGGTTTGGTCCCTGAAGAAGTTGAGGCCCTACTTATTTGGAAACCACTTCCTAGTTCAAACTGACCAACCAATCAATCAATCAAAGCATTTATATAGCGCACTACTCACCCGGGGGGTCTCAAGGCGCTAGGGGAGGGGGGGGTCCGCTACTGCTTGAACAGCCAGGTCTTGAGCTGCTTCCTGAAGGCAAGGTGGCCCTGGGTCAGGCGGAGGTGGGTCGGGAGGGAGTTCCAAGTCTTGGCGGCCAGGTAGGAGAAGGACCTTCCTCCTGTTGTGGCTCTTCGGATGCGGGGGATGGCGGCGAGGGCGTGGCCGGTTGATCGGAGCTGGCGTGTGGGAGCGTAGAAGTTGAGGCGGCTGTTGAGGTATCCTGGGCCTTGGTTGTGTAGGGCTTTGTGTGCGTGGGTGAGGAGGCGGAAGGTGATTCTCTTGTTGACCGGGAGCCAGTGCAGATCCCTCAGGTGTCCGGCGATGTGGCTGCGGCGGGGGATGTCCAAGATGAGTCATGCTGAGGCGTTCTGAATCCGCTGGAGTCTCTTCTGGAGTTTGGCGGTGGTTCCGGCGTAGAGGCCACAGGCCTCTCAGATGGCTAATGCAGATGAAAGGGTAAACTCCAACTACTAAGATGGTCCATCTCCCCACAGGGAATGGACTTTGAAGTGGAACACCAACTAGGGACTGCCCATGCCAATGCAGATGGACTTTCCAGGTTCTTCCACTTAGACAATGAAGACTCCCTAGGGCAAGGTTAGTCTCATCACATTTCGTTGGGGGGCGGGGGGGTGTGAGCAAGTGCCATCTTTCTTGCATTGTATACCCCCAGTTTTTGCTGAAATGCTGATTTGCCTTGACTGAGTGTGCCCTGGGCTCCTGCCAATCAGGTGCCCTGGGCCTGTGTTCCTTCCCTAAAACTGTGTTGAAGCTAAAATCCAATTGGTATCTCTGGCCACATGTCAGCCCCTGGTAAATGGTACCCTAGGTACCCAGGGCATTGTGACCAGAGTAGACCCATAAGGGCTGCAGCATTTATTGTGCCACCCTTAGGGGCCCTGCACCCTGACACATACACACTGCCTTTGCAGGCTGAGTGTCCTGGTGCAGAACTACACAAAGAGTCGACATGGCACACATCCCTGTGTGCCATGCCCACAAACCCACCTCCCTGGCAGACATCAGTCACCTCTCTAGCTGGGTGCCCTATGCCAGTGGTGTGGGCACAGGTGCATGAGCCCTGTGCCGCTACAGTTCCCAGGGCCATTCCTGGGCACTGTAAGTGCAGTGATGCCATTAAGAGTATGTGGTGCCGGGAGGTTGTCATTACGAACTCCACAGCACCATAACGGCTACACTGAAGACTGACAAGTTGAGATCAAACTTTTCAGCACATTAAACCCACACTGATGCCAGTGTGGGATTTAATGTAAAATGCACTACAGAGGGCATCTTAGAGATGCCCCCTGAAACCGAACCTACAATCCACGTCTTTTCTGAGAGGCTGCCTAGGCTGTCACACAGCAGACATGTTGCTGGACCTTTGGCTGGAGAGCCACTCGCTCTCCTGGGCCTGCACTAATGCACATTCTGGGCGAGGTGCTAGGTCCCCTCCCCCAGGATGGGCAGAGGGAAGCTTCAAAGGCATGCCGCCTTGGCGAGCTTCTCCAGGCCACTTGCTGTACTCAGCAACTGGCCCCCACCTGTTCTGACCCCCACTCTAGCGGGAAGACTGGTGGGAAACCCTACGTGAGGAAAGGGGGTGTGCAAGCCTGTGCCAACTCCACCTCAGGTGAGAGAGGTGAGGTGAAGCACAACACTGGGCTCCGGCCATCTTGAAGATGGGGAGCCCTGCCCAATCAGATATAGGCTCCTGCCCCCCTCCCACAGGAGAGAAGCAGGATAGGGGGTATACTCACCCCAAGACAGGGACCTATTGGTCATTGCCCTTGCCCTACCTGTAACGCCCCTAAATGTAGTATTTAGGGGTACCCTGAACCTTCCTTCCTCACAACCCGATTTGGAAACAAGAAAGAAGACCAAGAAGAAGAAGGTCTGCCGTGCAGCTGCTAACAAGAGGACGACACCAACTGACTTGGCCCCATCCCTACAGGCCTGTTGAGCCATGAACATGCTCCTGCTAAATCCCGGTGTCTCCTGTGGACAGCAACCTCAAGAATCCCAGAGAGCCTGCCTGCCTTGACCCTCTTAGAGACTGGGACTCCCATGAGCAGTGGTTCTGCTCAAACAGCAATACCCCTGATGCCAGCTAGGAACCGCAAATCAAGCACACTCTGCACCCGCCGAGCCCAGCCGCTGCCTGAGTAGACAAAGACCCTGAGGACATCCCCCGGCGATTCTGACCTGGAATCCAGTGCCCAAGGACCCTCCTCGATGACCCAGACAATACCTGTAGCCTCAGAATCAGGGACCCCTAACCGCGACCAGCAGAGGGTAAGCTTTCCCGATGTCAAAAGACACCCCTGTACCCGCCGCTCCCTGGCCCCCTGTGCCCGACTCCGGCATGCCCACCTATCCCCCAAGATCTCAACTTACCCCTCGAAGTGTTGGTCGCTCCTGAAGAATCTCCTTCCCCGATCCTTCAGCCTTTGTTCACTTTCCAAGATCTCCATTGAATAACATTGAGCGCCCTACAGCTCAAAAGCACCCTGCACCCAGCCGCCAGAGTGCCCCTGGCAGTGCAATCTTTGTCCTAATCTACTTCCCCATTTGCCCTGATGAAGTGACCAGGAGCCCAGCTACAACAGCCGCGTGGCCTGCTTGCCAGCAGCCACCAACCGAAGGCCCCCTGTCTCTCATAGGATAACATTGGGCCTAACTACCTCTGCACCTGGGCCGCCCCTGTGCCACTGAGGGTGTACCACTGTACCTACCTGACCCTGGGAGACCCCTTAATCTATGCCCAGAACCTTAATTCTGCCACTCAAGTACTTACCTAAAAGCCGATAACTCACTTTTCTTCCATGGGCTAAAATTGACTGGTTTCACTTGGAAATTCTTGTTAGTGTGGAGTTTTGGAACTTTAAAATATTCATCTAAAACCAGCCGAACAACAAATTCCGATTTACTGACCTGTTATCAGGAGAGACCTAAGTGCTGCATCTTTTAGCCCAGTACAGACCCTGAAAAGTAATTTTAACCATACTTACCAGTAACTTGAATTTCCTTCCATAGGATATCATTGTCTGCTTTTTGCTGAAAAAGTTTATAAATGTCGATTTTTGAACCTTACAAATATTCTCTAAAAATCGTGCCAACGATAAAAACACAATGACTTGCCTGTTTTAGATAGATGTCCCAGTGCTGAACCTTGAAGTCCAGCACTGGATTACAAAAGTAATGCAAACATACTTTGCCTGCAAATTGAATTTCCTTCTTTAGGATAACATTGGTAATTTCACCTGGAAAAGTTTCTGCATACTTTTAAAATACAATAATATCCCTTAAAAATCATTACTGTGAGCAAAACGCTTTTACTCACTTGTTTACAGGCAATGTCCCGGGACTGAATCCAGGATCCAGTCCTGTGGTTAGCAAAGTAATCTGAAAAATAATCAATTGCATTTAACTAGAAATTTCTAGGGGGGCAAAAACTTTGTTTTGGGGCATACCTGGGACTCTGTCCACACGCTACACGCTGCCGCTGGGGCCCACACGCTGCCTGTTCCCCCTGCCGCCGGTGATTTCCTGCTTCACGGCCGCCGGGGAACTACAGCTCCCAGCAGGCCGAGCGGGTCACTTCCTGGCCCAGCGCGCCCGGAGGCGCAGAAAAGGAGGAGGCTCCCACTGAGGAGCGGGGGCAAAAACTTTGTTTTGGGGCATATCTGGGACTCTGTCCACATGCTACACGCTGCCGCTGGGGCCCACACGCTGCCTGTTCCCCCTGCCGCCGGTGATTTCCTGCTTCACGGCCGCCGGGGAACTACAGCTCCCAGCAGGCCGAGCGGGTCACTTCCTGGCCCAGCGCGCCCGGAGGCGCAGAAAAGGAGGAGGCTCCCACTGAGGAGCGGGGGCAAAAACTTTGTTTTGGGGCATACCTGGGACTCTGTCCACACGCTACACGCTGCCGCTGGGGCCCACACGCTGCCTGTTCCCCCTGCCGCCGGTGATTTCCTGCTTCACGGCCGCCGGGGAACTACAGCTCCCAGCAGGCCGAGCGGGTCACTTCCTGGCCCAGCGCGCCCGGAGGCGCAGAAAAGGAGGAGGCTCCCTCCGCGTCGCGGAACGCGCGCGGGACTGCGCCGGGCTAAGCCCGGGCAAAGGGCGGGCCCTCTGTGGCCCTCGGCGGACCTGAGGAGGACGGGACGGGGCCCCCCCCCTGATTTCGTGACTATATGCTTGGTTGAGGTAAAGAACACCTACGTGGTGTTTTATCTACTGATCTTGACTCTGACCCAGGCCTTAAAATTACTACAATGCCATCTGAGACCTCACAATCAGTAGACGCTGACCAAGCATTCTCATGGTTAGATGAGCTAAATTTTCTATGTAAAACCTCACACGTTTTAGTGGATTCACCGCTTCCTGTTGTAAGCTTCTGCGCATTATCCGACACTCCCAGTTCTCTGCAACCCCTCCCACCATCTAAACAAGATGTTATCCAAAATACCCAAAGGCTCGCCAATCCTGATCCCTCAATCGTTATAAGGAAATGTAACGAGGTTAACAACATAGGGAATCAACCTAAACCTCAAACACTGTGCCTAAGCCCTACACTTCCTGTCAGCAGCCCCTCTTCGATATCTGAGTTTGCTGACAAACAAGTTGTCCTACCATCCTCTACACAGGTAGAGCTATTATCTTTTATCGAACAATTGGTCACCTCTATCATAACACCACTGCTAGATAAAATTACTTTACTAGGGGACAGGCTGAAGGGTTTAGAAGAAACCATAAAGTCCACCAAGCCCACCTTGCCAGCTAGTTCAAATACTGTAGCATCTAAATGTTCCGATCCATCTACCCTTTCGAAGTACCCAAAGCCAACTATTCATGGTAAAAGGGTCTTAACCCAACCAATAGTCCCCAATGTACCAGTCCAAATACTTCGCAGTATAACAAAGTCACTCCCATCCAACTTCCCCCGGAGGCAGCTCCTTTCGTGTGTGTCCTCGCGGGAGTACCAGCACTTCCTTTAGGGAAAATTGAGAGACAACATGACTTGTTGAACAAGGTCAAATTTTGGTTGACCAACAATAGACCCCTGCCACCCAATCTTGTGGGTACAATAATGAGTGTAAGAAGGGTGAGTTGGCTGGGTTCCCTCCATAAAGATATCGCTGGCGATTTGGTGCTTGTAAGATTTAGGCAAAGATATATTGTCCCGTACCTGCGCACTTGCGCACCTCAAGTGGGAGACAGTCCAATCTCCGTTTGGGATTTGCATGACTTTTATCCTAGAATGTCTCGGTCCCCCATATCCACTCTAAAGGCAGGGTGTAACATGTTGACAGACAGAAGTTTTCCTACTTATACCCGTCAAGACTTACTTCTCCACAGCTCTAAGTACTGGAACCCTTATTAAATTGATGGTTGATCAAATTCTGAACTGTGCATGGTATATTACAATTAAGACACTTACTCGCATGGGCTGGCAAAAGTTTCTCTTTTTAATATGCAGATATTATGTATTATTGTATGTATGTTTTATTTAACAACTGCTTTTTAATCTGTATGCTTTTATGATTTTTTGCACTAAAATCGAATAAAGCTAAATTGAATTGAATTGAACTAGAAATTTCCATTGAGCTCAATGTTGTATTGTGTTTGAAATTGTGTTGCCCATTGCAACAACTGTAACTATTGCATTCAAAAGTCTATTGCCTATTTGAAAAGTATTTAACTAAAGTAACTCATTCTGAGAAAGTATATTTTGATACCTTGTTGGTTCTAAAATAAAACATCTGTATGTTTTATACAAAACAATTGGCCTAGAGTTCAGTTCTTAAGTGTGTGAGACCATTTGCTGACTAAGTGTGTGCAAAAATCCTTTACACTGCCCTCTGATACTGCCTTACTGCTCGACCAAGCTACCACTTTAGAGAGTAAGGTTATATCTAACTTTAGCCTCTGCCAAACCTCTGGGGTCTGTGGACTCTATACACACTGTACCTTGCTTTGGTCCAGTATATATAGAGCCACTTTCTTACAATATTTCCCAGAACATTGCAAGATGCCAGAGGAACCCACTAGGTAGTACTGAAGACAGCAACTGCATCAAAAACTGTGTGTTCAAGATGACCACCCAAAAGTACTACTTTTGGGGATGATACTCAGCAGCAATTCAAGATGCACCATCCCAGATATGCCCCCCCCCCGCCTCCACATCATGTGCACCATGAGGGTCACTATCAAAGAGTCATGGTTGAGATTCCCCTGTGGCTAAATAGAGATCTTAATCCTAATGGCACACACCTGGGAAATATGTCAGTGATTCACCTTCAAATAACTCCAGGGTAAAGAAGGCATTTCCGTATAGACAAGTCAGAGCCCACCAGGTGGCTTTGATAATGTGCTTGTACGTCGCGCTTATAATCCAATCAGTTTCACACAGGGGCGTGAGCTTTATCTGTCATGGTGTCCGAATGGGAAACTCAGGTTTTCTTTAACAAGACTATGATTCTGTCTATTGCACCTGATAGTTGCTTTTCCTAGGAATTTAGTCCAGGGAGAACCGCTGCCTAGATGTCCGTGCAATAACACCGCCACTCAAAGCACATTGCCCTTTATTCCATTTTGCACTCTGTTTGCTCATGGTAGGAAGTGAATTCTGAGCCCTATTTTTCACTCTTTTAATACGAACTTTTACAAAGAAGCTTTTGAGTGATTGCAAAGGCTGGAGAGTGAGAATATTTGCTTGGAAGTGGGAAATGCTGTCTGCCTGTCACTGGGGGTTAGAAACAAACATGGTTCGACATACCTACCCCACCCTTATCATATTTGTATGTTAGGATCTGACCTCATTTTTTTAACTTTATTTAGGCATTTTTATCATTAGTCTGAAGACCCACTGGCCCTTTTGATATATGTTGTATGCATCTTATAATTGGTATGTACCCAATTTAGTGTCTTTCATGAATTTAACTGTAATATCCCCAGATATTTCTTAAACCTTGACATGCTGCTCTATTTATTTATTTATTAAAATGTTTTATTATCTGTACTTTTATGGCTGCAATTGGCCGAATAACGTTTTTGTGACTCACTGACCCTCAAATAATCAATAAGCGCAATGTTCAAAACCAGAAAAAAATCGAGTTTGACTGTTACTACTAGCTCACTCTGCCACCTAATACTGCTAAAGTATAAAGGATTGGCAAAGGCAGTAGGTCTGACTTCAATGTTCTAACACATGGTTACAGAGGGCCACTCGAGGCAGAGACAGTAGGAGTGAACAGAAAGAGTTATAGTTGTGAAGTAGTCCCTCATGCAGTTCAAAATAAGCACTGTCATGATGGTGGAAGGATACACCCAAACAGCCAATAGCTTCAGATGAAAGATGACTACTCCACAGGGCTGAGCCAAGAGTGATTCTTAAAACTCTTTAGCATACAGCTGAAAGAGTCTGGACACAGAAAAGCCAATGGGTCAAAGAGTAATATCCAAACCCCACTCCATGTACATTATTAGCAGTAGATTTGTTAGATGTGCTGTCAAAACCCAAAGCTAAAATCAAAAGATAAAGTGCAGCATGTAATTCCTTTCACATATAGTGCCAAAAACTCCAAGTAAAAGGATGGGAGAAAATCTTCTGAGCAGCACTCTCATCATGATGGAGAAAGGGAAAAGGGAATCTAGCTCCAGACATGGGCTTTTATGGGCCACACCACTCTGTGACCCCTGGGTGTCAGAAACTGACCATAAGGCTCTCAGCCCACTCTATGAATCCCCCGGAAACCGCAACTGGGGCACCATTGGGGCCAGAAGTGAACTGCAAGTCAGCGACTTATGTCTACACTCTGTGGGTAGTGCAAGGACCTGCCACCAGGCCACTGCCGAACAGCGGTGGCCGGCACAGGTAAGCGCGGTGGGGCAGGGCAGGGCACAGCAGGGTGGAAGCTGATAGATGGAATAGGTG